>NW_020449074.1:468498-591692 GCF_003343035.1 Apteryx rowi | reverse complement strand
GTTTCTGGGCTCCGGAGGCGTGAAAGAGGCAGCTGTGAACGTGCCCGGCCTGACCTTTGCGGCGCGGCGCGCCGATCCCACGCAGCGCTCCCGTGCTTGCTGTGCGGCGCGATTTCCACAGTATAGCAAGCTGCCATTTCCCGACCTGAGCTGAAAGAAACCCCCTCGGCGAGAGGCGCTGCACGGTGCTCTGCCACGGGAAGGGTGCTCGCCGGGGCACCGGCGCCGGAGAGGCCGAGGCGGGCAGGAGGCACCCTCAGCACGCTGAAATGGTTAGGGCTTCGCGAATTTATTTCGTCAAAAATGAGTTAATTCTTTAGAAAGGAGACTCAGGCAAAATGGCTTAACTTTTGAACATTAAAAATTGAAGTACGTTTGTTAATGGAAAACTATTTAAGCATATAATTATCCAGGATTTTTATTAATTACTTGTACTTAAGAGATTTAAGACATTTCTAGAACCTTTTCAATGACTGGATCCTGCTATATATGAAAGATTAGTATGCCTTTCTGCTGTCTTTTTTCTGGATAGATAATTACATATCACCTTCAAATACAGAACAGATTTTTCTAGACAGTGACTTGTTCTTCTAGGTCCTTAATGAACCTTTCCAATTTGTTACACCTTTTATAACTAATCATGATTCCAGAATAGTCTCATTATTGCGCTACACAATGGCCACAGTAGCTTCAGTATTTTTGCTTAGACATCCAAAGTCTGTATTTGCTGTTAGAGCTGCCACATTGCATTGACAGCTTGCATTCATTCGTTTACCCTTGTGACATCCTCAGTCGTCTTCTCATGCAATGCTTTCCAAAATACAGTATTTGCCTTCCCTACTCCCAGCCCAAAAGTATGGTCTGCATTGTGGTTCCTATATGCAGTCAGCAACCTAGTCGTTGATGCATAGAGATATGTGCCATTTAGGTGAATTAAAACACATGTTGTTCAAGTGACTCCTGCTTACTATGTGATTTAAATCATTCAGTGGTGACCAGTCCATACCATTATGTAGGCCTTCAGCTGTTCTGAAATGATCTGCAAATTTTATGAGCAGTGCTTTATGCAACACCTACAGCCTGCTTTGGATTTAAGATAAATGCTTGTATTGAATATAACAGTCTTCAGATACACAAAAAGCTATTGCAGAGAGGAAGGAGATAACTGTAAACTAGATAAGCATGTTCCTACTCACAGGAAGAGAAAGATCAGGTCAGCGATTACAATAGTTAAGTATTGTGAAGGGTGGTAGGACATCTATCATCAAAAGTCTTTAAAAACAGGTTAGACAAAGGATCTGTGTGGAATTATGTAAGTCTTGTTGATCCTGCCTTGAAACATGAAGTTGAACTAGATAACTTCTCAGGGAATCTTACAGCTTTTTTTGTCTATAATTAATGCTACTGCCTAGTCCCGCCAGAGGGATGGATTTGGGTCATGTACCCTGTGACATTTCTTCCACTGGCCAAAGGGTCATGCAKAAAACCAGCGGGAGGAGAGTTGGCCTTAGAGCCAGGTGCTCAGTATGTGGTAGGGTGTATTTTTTGCATACATGATCAAAGGGAAGATGATCGTGCAGGGGAGGTAGTTTTAATATATGTTTAGTTGATTTTAATTTTATATACAGATCCGCAACTACTTAAGCCTATGGATAGGCCAGAATATGACCTAAACTTGCTAACGTTACCGGCTTTCTGCTTCTGTTACCTCTGTTGCAAACTTCAGCAGAAGCGCAAGGGAGATATCTCAAAGCTGTTACATCTTCAGCGTTGAATTCCACCTTACATTGAATTCCACTAAGTGCAATTTTTATAACCTAACAATGTTTACAACTACTGGTTATGTGTTTTATGTTCTTATTGTTAAACATCCCTCTCCCCCTTACCAGATAATGCTAAATAAAGCCAATAGAGTTTTCTCATATGTGTACATTTGATAATCTGTCTATACGAAAGAAGAAATAAATGCCTCCTTCAGTGCAGGTAATGAGATTCCTTGCACTATACTGAAAAAAATCCCAAATTGTTTCTCTACTCCTGACTAAAACATGCTGCCATCTAAAGATAAGTTATTAAACTTAGTAAAAAAAAAACAACCAAACATGCTGCCTAACAATTGCCTTTAGACGACAGACTGCACAAGTAGGAAGTGTATAAAGGGCATTGCGATACTTGATTACGTAAATACGACAGATGGGGGAGGACACATCCATGTTATTATTGTTGTGTAAGAYGCCTATAGAAAAGCAGCAATGTAGCTCATTTTGAGATAACTACAGATGTTGCCTAATACCTCCTATGACAGAAAATTTAAGCCATGAAAATCTGCAGTAATATGAGCCATGTTGCCTAGGAAGGGAGAAGTCAGAAAGCAAGCACAATTCAGCTGACTCCCCAAAGAGAAAACCGTGTGTGAGGAATTAGCATATAAAAGCTGTATATGTTCTTATTCTAGAAGAATTGAATGCTGTTTCATCTGCACTGTCACAAACAACCAGAGTTAATCAGAAGTATTAGAACAGTAAATATCTGTAATATTAATTAGCAGGAAGAGGAACAGGGCTCAAGCTGCTGTGAAGACATATTTGCATGTAGCAGCCCCTCAATCATTCTTCCTTGTAGTCAGAGCATGTAGACACMCAAAGTTTAATGTTAGAAAAATGCATCCTTTAAGTGAATCTGAAGTAACTCTTAATTCTCCAAATGGAGAAGACTGTTACAGAGATTTTCTTAGTGATGGTTGAAGCAAAAAAATAGTATTATGTCTACTCTGTAATCATTTTTTTGTTTTAATTTAGTAGCTGCATTACTATTTCTTTGAAATGAAGAATTCTGTCCTCTGATTTGATAGAATGAAATTTGTTTGCATTCTGAGTTTGTCTAATTCTTAAAGTATGTTCAGAAGAAAAACACTCTACTTTTATGAAGGTGGAGTTTCTAGAAGCACTGTTGTAGACTCTGYCTTTGGGCATCTCGGGGGTTGGGGGGAGTGTGCTTTTTGCAAGCTTCAACATGCAGTGTTGGGGGCTGATRTCAAGTAGCAGGTGAAAGAAAAGTTCTTTCTGGTAAGAGTTAGTACCCTTCTAGTAAGGAGTAAACAGTGATAACATGACTTAAAACTGCAGGAATGAATTTTTTGTGACAGAAAGCCATTAAGGTTAGGGAAATTCTTAATAGTAACTGACGAGTAATAGGAAAGACAGCTGAAAGGAGAAGAAACCAGTGGTATGATAGGGACCTGTTCCAGACATAGGGGCAGGGTTACAGCATAGCAACTACTGAGAAGAGACCCATTAGATGAAATGTGTAGGAGAAGAAGAAAAGGAGAAGTAGGGTTTAGTATAAGCAATACCTCAACCTTTAGTATTACTATGTTACCATTTACTATTCTGCRAATCCTTCTAAGATTTGAGCCTAAAACAACACACAGAAGCAAAACCTACCAAGAATTCTGAAGAGGGATAAACTAGAAATATTAAAAACAACTCAATTTTTTATTTTAATGCTTTACTTTATAATCATTATCTGTACTCTATCATCGATTCCCAGTTACAAGGAATTTTGCTATCTGTAGAGTAATAAGGGAAGATCTCCACTGGTAGCAAAAGAGATCAAGTTGCTTGGTCTGAACTGGGCAGTAGATAATATGACTTTTTCCCTACTTTCAGTTTACTCCAAAATATTGCTTATTTTCTCTGCTGTGCTGCTGGAAGACATACGAGAAGCCAGTGCTTTATTCTTCCAGTCCAAGCCCTCTGACCAGGCAGCGTCTAAGCTTGCTGACAGACATGTCTCTTCAAGCACACGGTTAAAACATTGAAAGTTAAGCAAAGAACATAAATTTTGAACACCAGAAACCAGTTGCTGCCAAGAATAAGCCACATTTTGCGAGTGGTTACTGATCAGGGATCAGGGAATGCTAAATAAAGTGACAACTGTTTCTGAATGATCAAAAAGCAATAATTGCAGCACGCTGATCTGCACAGGTTCCATTTGTGGTCTCTCGTTAAATTTTGCTTGCTAATGGGAAGCATTTCCTAAACTGGAGAGTCCAGCTTGTTGTCCCAGCTATTTAAAACATATTCACCAGCCACACCTGTCTGATGAATGACAGCTCTGGCCCCTGTATTYGAATCAATGTTATCATTCATGCTAACTTTTTTTTTTTTGAGCCTCCTCCTTTTCCCCTCAGCTAACAYAGAAGCAATGAGCTGTCACTTAATGCTGTACTATTTTTACACCAAAGTGTTCAAACATTTTCTTCCTTCTGAGCAAATTTTTGATACTTACTTTAGCCTAGGCCTTTATTTAAACCTGGATGCATTCAACACAATGGGATAAACAAAAGGACAAGTTAATATTTACTTTCTACACCTAACACAATAGGGGTGGTGCATTTCTGATGTTGATTCTGAGTAATAGTTATCAAAAAAGTATACAAGCTACAAAATACATACTCCATCAAAAATAGTATTTTTAGAGATCCTGTTTTGAATTCTGAACCAGAAACTCACAGTTCTTAAACCAACAAATGTTACAAACTACTGTATTAGTTTGCAGGATTTTCTGCTAGTTAATATCTGTATAAAATAAAAAATTAATGTCTCAACTCTGTTCCCTGCCAAGGACAAATATTGTTTTGTACGGGAGAGAAAGCTAGACTACTTGTTCAAAAAGTTGGAAAAGCTCCTTTGGTCAACCACACTGAAATTATTTTAAGATTTATAAAACATCTATATAACCATAGAGAAAGTAGATTTCCAGACAGGCCAGAATGTGATGTGAGGGCAACACTGACTCATACAGACTGAATTCTGGCAAATAAGGTTTTGTCAACTACAGCACAGGAATTCAGAAACATACAAACACACATGAATTTCACAAGTTTGAGGTGCTGCCAGTAACACATTAGCAAGGTTAAGCAAGGTTATTTGTTGCAATTTGTAATCTGTATACTATAATTAGTAAATATCACCTTGGAAACCCAGAGCTGCAAGTTCTTCTCAAATGCATTTGTTTCTGCACTCTCATATGTTYTACTACAATGAAGTACTCACAACATTTTGTGAGTTGCTGTGAAAAGGAAAGTTTACAAGATTTTCAAATTTCTGGAAAGATGCAGGCATGCTATAGAGAAAGTAAGTGCTATGATACAGATATGAGACAAAACTTTTTAAGAGTAAAGCATACATTTGATTAATACCCCAAAGCTCTGTGTTAAAGGAACATCAGACGTTTCCAGTGAATGACTGTGACTCTTGCCTGCCAGATGTAATGCTGACAGTTTGAGGTGCTGCTGCCCCCCTCTGTTTGCCTGGTGCTCTGCTGGACTTTATTATCCATGCCAGTGACAACAGAAGCAGATAGGAAGTGTTCTTTGCTGCTGCAATTAACAACATTGTGCAGTACCTTCAACTAGTGGCTTAAAGTGGTTGTGTTCAGAGCGCTGGATCTAGTTTAGCAGCCTTCAGCCAAATTGAATTGGTGTGTTAGGCTTAGGGATCTTCTGGACTTGAAAGTTGTTCTTGATAGTCTTTCAGAATAGGTCACTTTGTAACCTACATTGGCATTAAAGTTTAACAAAGTTAAAATCAGAGATGAAATCCATGGAGYGTGAAAAGAGGCTACATCAGCCACTAATGCTTCACTTGAATTCTCACGCAAGATTTGTCTTGCTTTCATGATGCTTCTTGCTTTGGTAAGGGAAACCTGTAACTTCACTGATAGCCTCAGAGCCCTTCTTAAATTTTTTTTTAGAATTAGATTCAGATTAGATTCAGGTTAGATTCAGGTTAGATTGTAGAGTCACTAAAACAGCACCAGCTAATACTAATGGTTCAGTAATTCTGTCTAATAATCCTCATCTGCCTATCTATTACCTTTAACCTTCAACTCTAAATGGTTTAAGGCAAAATTATCTTTTTGTGATTAAGTAGTGTCAGGACACAGGCTTTTATTGCCTAATAAAGTAAATCCATTGGCACTGGGCACTGGCATTACTTCCAAAGTGATACTATGCTGCTTTGCTGCAGTTGAATTTGCCTTCCCTCTGGAAGGTCATCGTGATTAGATGCCACTGCCTTGATTAATATCTTGGCACTTAGCAAGTATATTAACCTGAATGACACCTGCAAACATGGCAGTTTCACGTGCTAGAAATACCAAATGTACAACAGTTCTGCCCTGTGCTTCTGCYATCCTTAAGTCCTGGACTATTTTGTTTTACAGAGAGCCAGCTCAGTCCTGCCTAAGTATCACTCACTAGACTGCCTATRTGAGAGAATTTTAAACCAGATGAAAGAGACAGTTAGGGTTAGGGTTAGAGCAAAGAAAAGGAGTTTTGTCACTATTATAAGAACATCAGAATAACAATAGGTCCTTGGGAAAACTCATAAGATCTACATCTAGTCTGATGAAGTCCATCAGTGCTGGAGCGGTAAATAAGAAACAAATATTTTCACTGATTTAATAATCCAGGTCAAACTGTGTTGGCAAACTCTGCATTATCCTGATTGCAAAGGATGAACTCAATATATCTGTGCCTCCTCAGCCTATCCTTGACCTCATCCCTCCATCAGAGAAACCACATAGGGAGAGCACATATAGATTCCATGGCTATAAGGCCACTTTGAGTCAGAGCTTACAGTATGTCTAAGTTCCTAGGCACAAATCCATAAAAAACTTTAGTTCTAATGCTTGCAGAACTACTACATTTTTTTCACAAACCCTCAACCTTTTTCAGTGGAGAAGATGAATGGTGCTCACTGATTGAATAATCTAAAGCTTTTATAGTCCTCATTATTCACCCTTGGGCTTTATTTAACATGTACCATTCAGAACCTGTGCTGAATAGAAAAATATTGTAGTTAGTTTTCTCATGGTACTGAGTGCTTCACAAATGCAATTTTCTTCACAAGATTCCTGAGGCAAGTTAATATTATTACCTTCACCTTATAGATGAAGGACAGAAAGGTGGAGCAATTTAAGCAAGAACATTTCAGATGTCCACTATTTTCGGATACTTCTCTTGGGACACCAAGACCTCACTTGAAGGACTTGCTCTGTTCACAGCGTGGCTGTTATGGTTTTATTTGAAGCTGGATGTGCTGCCTGTACACATACCTCATCATACATAGCTCAGGTCAGCACTGAAGAGCCAAAGGATGGTATAAGCTAGGGCGCAATTCCCACCATGCAAACCTCGCAAAGTCATTGCTGCCACAGTCCTACCTTCCTTCTATCATATGTTCCCATACACTTGTCTGACTCCTTCAGTGAGCTAAAGCYAGAGAAAGGAAGAAAAAAGGGTGATTAATTTTTGCCTGCTTTGGCTCCTTAAGCAGCAAGCGGCGGGCCGGGGGACCTGCCCAGCGAGGCAGCTAGGAGCCCTGCCTCGAAGAGGCCACAGCCCTTCAGACGAATTGCATTTTGCCGTACCCGCGATCAGCAGCTAATCGCCAGCAGGATGCCTTCCGCTTTTGATCTCTGGGAAAAGCCCCCTGTTCTCCTTAACCCGCGCATCACGGAGCCGCCACAGCACCGGCCCCTCCCCCGCCCCGGGCTGCGCCACCTGCCCCTCCCCCCCGGCGTCCCAACGGTTAACCGCGAGGACACGCCCCCTTAACCTCATTGGACAGCAGTTCCCCTTAGCCCCGCCCACCAGCAGGCGGCACGAGGCGGGCCTGGCCCTTGGGGCGGGTTTTGCGCAGGGCGGAGGCTGTGCGCGGGGCGCGCTGCGCATGCGCTGTAAGGAGGCGGCGCGTGGAGGGCGGCGCGTGGAGGGCGGCGCGGCTGTTGGCGGCCGTTACCGGCGCCATGTTCCGGCGCCCCCCGCGGAACTTCCGCGCCCGGAGGCGCGCGGCGTCCAGCAGCAGCAGCGAGGAGGAGCCGCCGGCCGCCGCCCCGCCGCCTYCTGCCCCTGGCCGCGACTCCGAGCAGGAAGCGGAGTCTGAGGAGGAGCCCGGCAGCGCCGCCGCGGCCCCCGCGGCGGAGGGCCTGTCGCCCCCGCAGGAGCCGGCGGGCAGCCCCGGGGGCCGAGGGCCGCGCCTCGCCGGGGCCGGGACCGGGCCGGCGCGCGGCGGGAAGGCGTTGCTGAGCTTCGGCGGCGAGGAGGAGCGGGAAGGTAAGGGGTCGGCGGCCCTCTCCCCCTGGCGACCCGCCTGGCCCCGGGGCCGGAGCCTGTGCCCTCACGGCGGCGAGGAGGGCGCGAACCCCTGCGGTGCCCGCACGCGGGAGGGCGACCTCCTGCCACACGGGGCTCCGAGCCGGTCGCTCGGGGCTGCGCTCACTGGCGGTCTGGCGAAAGTCGTCGTCGCGCCTCTTTCTCTGTGGATAGAAGTAGGAATAATATGTTCCGGATGGGGCAGTTGTGAGGGTTTTTTAAAGAAACGCCTACGAAAGTACTCTGGAGACGAGGACTCTTCCTGTGTTTTTGGCCGAGACGCGTTTGAAAGATGCTTAGAGCAGACTTTGAGCAGGAAAAAACTGTGACTAGGGAAAACACAGCATATGATTTCGTGGCTAGTGTAGTTAATGATGAGCAGGCTTGAATAACGAAGGCATGAATGTTTAACTGAGCTCTCTGGGCTGCTACTTATATAGCTGATGACACAAAGCATATTTGGGCAGTTTATGGAAGTTGTTTTTATGTTTGGCACAAACTGCAAAGAAAAACTATGTTTAGCATTGTAGTGTTGCTGTGTTGAGGAGGCAGAGCTGCATAACTTTAAATTCGGAAATGGTGGATCATGAGTAATAAAACCCTAGAGCTAGTTAGATTTAGTGCAGTCAGAGCTTCAAAAAACATAAGTGAAGTGTGTACGTGGAGGTTATGTAAAAATTCATATACATACAGAACAGAAAATTAAAATTTTGAGAGTTGTGGCTTTGCTTTATGAATATGTTAATCTGAATTATTTTATCTGGATAGGTGATGAAGAACTCTTTAAAATTAAAAAGCCATCCTTCAATGAAGTAACTTTTAAAATCCAAAAGAAGGAAAGCTTACCATCCCCACAGAGAGAAGTCGAGGAAAGTGAAAGTAAGTACTTCAGGTGAAAGGAATTTTCTCAATTGGTTATATGAAAATTATATTTTGAAATCATTAAGTGAGAGTGATATACAACTACTGCTGTTAGATGTATCTTATTTGTTAATTGAACCCCTTGAAGAGAAAATGCATATAGTAATTTAAAATAAATTTGGAATGGAATTTAATATAAATCCTTAACTTCCTGTTGTTAAACTGTTTGCTATTACAGTATTTACATGTTTTAACTGAAAACAATCCATAGCTGTAATAGTTCAGTCAGTATTCTAATTGAACTATAGTACACTTTCTAGTGGGATATTTTGAGGTTTGTGTGTTTCAGAAGTGTGTTTAAAAAGTTTTCTGCTGTATTTACCCTATTGACACCTTGTTAATTCACAGATAAGTCCTAATGTTACTGCAAGATAAAAAATAAATTAGCTTGAGATAAGAAATAATTTCTATAGARATTGTGATTGGATGAGATGATATATATGTGTGTGTATTTTTTTTTTCTCCCAGTAACTTCCTATAAAAGTATAAGTCATACTCTGTTTTAATAGGCAGCATGTTCTATTTACTAATCTGGTGATTTACTGATGGTGTAGTAACAGATGAAGAGAAGTTTTAATTTTTTTTAAAGATTTTTAAGGTAATTGGAAATAAGTTCATAAAACTTCATGATTCAAAGAAGACTCTCTGCTTGTTAATGCTTTATGACATGATCCTTAAAAAGAAGACTTTTTTTAAAAATCCCTTCTAAATACAATTCATAAAGTCAAGAGATGAACCAAACATGCTGTGAGCTATCGGAGCATTAATCAATTGTCATCTGGTAGCTTGTATAATTGCTTCTGTGCATGTAAACGTGCTCAGGGTGAATGTGCCCTGTCTCTCAGAAGATCATACTAGTTCAGATCTAATGCAGATTCCAGGGGAGATCTGACTTGTAAATAACCAGCTCAGAATGTGGGAAGATTTAGTGTGTTTTGATTAGGACTGGCAGAGGTAGATAAGCAACTAGTCTTTGTATCATGGTCTAGGTAGTTACTAATAACCAGCTCTGATGCATCAGTTCTGGTAGCTGACACTGAAATCATGAGTCTTTTTCCCTTGATACAGAAATCTGTCAGTCGGTGCCTAGAACTGACAACACTAAAGTTCCTCATGAAGAGGAGGAAGAAGATGACACTTATTCTTCACTTAGTGAGGACTACAACAGCTCAGACTCAGAAACTGAATCCAGCCCTCCACAGAGAAGGAAGGATTTATCAGCAGGTTTGTTTCTGGGATTTTCTTTTAAAAAGTAGTTGTACGACCTTTTTCATTTGAAATACATGACAAGATAGATGACATGAAACTCACTCAACTTTAATCATGWAAGAGGTAGGCACCTGGTTTGTGCTGGGTCAAGGCTGCTTCTCTTCTGAAAGAAGAGTGACGGTTTCACTCCAAAGGGGCATTTCCTTGCATGTGTTTTGATGTTCCTRTAAGGATAAGTTGAATCCCCCAGCATCTTTTTGCATTGATTGTAGTAGTTAAGGTTACTGGCTAGGACTAGATGCATAACTGGCTAAATTTAGAGGAGGTGAATCCCCTTCACATAATRTTTAGAATATTTTCTTAACTATCAAACATGATATTCTGCACTGTACATGTGATTTTGAATAACTGCATAAAAGGAAGTAAAACCAAGCACTGTACTTAAGGGAAAGAACATGGTAGAGAATGCCTCTGCTAGAGAAGGCTCAGCAATAAAACTGGTTTAAAGAGAAATGAAGGCATTAAAAGCAGAGGTTCTCTGCAACTGTTTAAATAAGATTTTATAAATAGTGAAGGATGTAAATGCTACATATGCAAACAAATTATCATAATAAACATAATATTCATTATAGATGTAGCAAACTTTCCTTTTCAATACTGGACATGCTGTAACTTGTCCAAAATCAGTAGCATGTTTTCATTTTTCTTACTATGATCTTGAGACCTTGACTGCTAAAGTGAAGAAATGGTACTGCTTACAATATGCACATTTAAGTTTTTCTTTGGCAATTAATGTACRTTTTTGGTTGCCTGTGCCTATTATAATTCAGTGTTAATTTCAGAGACTGAAAAAGATSGTAAATTTGGAACAATGAGTTTGGAAAAGAGGCAGTAAAAATCCCTGTTTAACAATGCACAACTCACTTGAGATTAAATTATAATCTCATTTATGTTGTGTGATTTGGAAATTTATCTTCATCTGGATTTCTTTGTAAACTCTATGATCCGTAACCCTCCTCTTTTGAGGAGATGGAAAAGAGAAGGATAAGCTAATGGCAATTTCTTTCTTAAAAAAAATCTGGTTTTTGATTTTAGGCTGAGAGTCACTTTTTAAGGATATTTTTGCTTCTCCTTATGTTCAAGATGGTAAAGTTATTTTGCATTTCATAGAAAAATATCTTGGGTGCTCCATGCTCAGAATTATGCAATGAGCTTTTGAGTTATGGTGAATTGTTGTCGTTAGGAGCAATGCCTGAGTGTTGCTTAGTCTTTTGCTTAGATTTTCTTCTTTGATTTAGGCGATATCCCCAGTGCAGCTTGCATTGAGGCTGCTCGGAGGAAACGTCACTTAGCCAGGACACAAGCCGATTATCTTCCTTTGGATGTTTTAAACAATCATCGGGTCTCTCAGAGAAGAGGAAGCAGTGATTTAGAGAGTGAAGATGACACTGATATGCGGAATCTCAATTTTACTCCTAAAGCAAGAACTCTTAGGCAGAGAATGACTGAACACATGGGTGAGTTGGTGCCATTTCTGCCAGTGGTTGTGGCTTTGTTTTAYTGATGCCTTGAACGTGCAAGCTGCCAATAAAGAGTACAACATAAGGTTTTGCTCCTCGGGGGTCTTGGTAGAAGGCGCTCAAAGTTTATGTCCAATTTGGACATGGTTTAGGTCTCACTCATGTTGGGGTGTTGAGTGATTTGAGAAATCTTTTTCACATGACTTTTTGGTGGTGTTGTCTACAGCAAGTAGCCTGTCTTGTAGGGAGGATAACATTTAATGTGTGTAAAGTTGCTGTGATGTAAGACAGTGTCCCACTTCAGTAAGTTTTCTAAATGCTGTCTCCTACTACTTCATGTCCAGTCTTCTCAGTGCTCTCCCTTCATTGAGGTTCTTAAAAATGTTGTTCTTGATGTTCTTAAAAATATTAATAAAAAAAAACTGAGTAAGCCTATTGCATGCAAAGCACAAGTTCTGTTGCTTTTTTCTTCTAGCTAGTTGAATTTATGAAGCAGCAGTTTGTTCAATTTGTAGACTAGTTCTCTATTTTGATAATGGTTATAAGGTTTGTGTAGCTATGAGCTCATTCAGCAGTTCTAATTAATATTAGTAAGATATTTTTGTATCTATATTAGAGTTTGCACTTTAAAGCACTCAAGGATTTGCCATACATAATGTCACTGCGCACCAGTATTACAGTTCAACTGTACTTTTATTTATATGGATTATATACAGCTTTGCTTTGAGAAATAAAGTGAAGTGTTTTTAGTGGAAGCATAAAAATTTATTTCTTGGTACTGCAGTACCTAGAGTACCTAACTACTGCAGTAGTTGTCTGAGAAACAGTATGTTGGGAAACTTAATATTGGTGTCAATTTTAGGAATTCCAAAAGCCATTTCCTGGTGTGTTTCTTGCCTTTCAGTTTGGGAATCTCTCATCTGCAGTTTTTTCAACTGCTTTTTTTCTGTGCACTTAAGTGCTTCCCAGTAATGATTGTGGGAACCATTGTTGATTTTGAGGGAGGAGAGTATGGAGGGGGAAACAAGATGCAATTACATGTAATAATGACTGTTTTAACTTTCCAGTGTCCGAGGATGATGAATCAAGTGAAGATGAAACACAAATTAAGTGGGAAGAGCAGCAAATAAAGAAAGCTGTCAAACTCTCTCAGGTGATCTTTCCTAACCATTGCAAATTGCTTTTTGCCCCTAGGCAAGAGAGCTTGTTCTGGAGTACTATCCTATCTTCTCCTGCCCTCTCATTGGAGAGGTTTTAAAGAAATGATGTGCTGATTCTTGACTGAAGAGGAGATTAAAAAAAAGGAAGGTGATACTGAAAATTGGTAATCTTTCTCTAGCTGTTCAGAGGAGAGGTATTGTTGTCCACCTCAAAGGTGGCTACCCACATGTAATGGAAGGCTTTCTGAAGAAAGTAGAGAATAAAGCTCTGTACCTGATTTTTACTGCCATGCGAGGGATCTTGAGAGTAAAAATATTCAAATACCACACACACTAACATGTTGCAAAGCAAAACTGATTTTATTATGCTAAATCTCTGGGTGATAGTCTCTGAGGGCACTTTTCATAGAGTTCTGCAGGATTCTGTCATATTTCTTCTGGCATATGGCAAAAATGAATTCTGTTTTTTTCTAATGAGTTGAAAGTTTTGTTTCTGGCTTGAATCACCTACTCTGGATCAAACTAGGAAAATCTGAGTAACCAGTTCTTTGCAGTGTAATGGGTCATTGAAGAAATTGCAGCCTGTTAAATGGGAATAGTTAGACGACTGGGAGAAGGTTGCAGCTTCTTGCTGCTGAACTTAAAATCCAGTATGATTGGATTTTCAGCTAGCCTCAGATCCTCATGTTGCACTTGTTTCTGGAAAACCTTTAATTTCTCCTGCTCAGGAAATTATATTTTTTTAGTAGCAGACCTTGTTATTCATGGACTGGATTAGTTCAGTTGAGTATATTTTGGCCAGATTTTAATTTACAAACTGATACTGTTCTAGATTGTGGAATGTTTTTTGGATTTCTAAGCTAAAATTGGTTGAAATCCTTTTTTAGTTATAGTTGTAGTTAAACTGGGTAATCAGAATTAAATTGGCCACTGGTTTTGCTAGAAGGTGGCATTCATATATACTGTAAAAAAAAAAAATTATGGTCTATTAATATTTAGTATTTTGTTTCCTCATAGTAAGCATTTTGCTAATTTATCATAAATGTCATAAAATAGTTTTGAAAAAGCAAAATCTGAGGAAAATATGATTACTGCTACTACTATTGTTACTACTACTTGGCTATAGCTTAAGATTTTATTTAGAATGTAAACAATACTAGCAAGGTCTCAGTTATCAATTTAGAAGCGTTATGTGTCACTGCTAGCTATGAAAGTTTTCAGACCAAGAAGAGGGCAAGTTAAGTGTAACCTAAATTATGGAGTATTTTGTGCTGTTTATATGTATATGCAGTATATACATTTATACAGATGATATTCAGGCTTTTTTGCTTTTGTGTTGTATAGAAAATATTTAATTTGATCATTGAAATATGAATTTTAATATATGCCTTATATATTCAGATGATGTGTCTTTTTGATATGTATAGCTGCAGAAGGAAAACTTATCTATTAAAAAATTAACAGTTATGATTCTTGTAGGATATCTATGATGATGCTTCTCTGCATAAATCTCAACCAACAAAAGCAAAGTTTGATCTCTCTGTTTCTCTGCCACCTGTGAACTTGGAAATTGTAAAGAAGCGACTGACTGAAAGGTAAATACTGCACATATGAACCTAATTTTTGAGTTGTCCAAGTTTATATTTTGTGACAGTGAGAAATAATATGTCATTAAGTCTTACTCTTTTCCCTGAGTATTGGAGAATCTTAGGGTTATTTCATGTTTAATATGCTTGCTATGATGTCCAGTACTACAGTATTATAGAGTAATACAAGTTTTAGCTTTACCTGTCAGTGACACATTAATGGTGCTTGTATGAAAAATCTCTTATGTAGCTTTGTTTAAGGAGCATTTGGAGTACTTGTGTTCTGTCATCTAGCCCAGTAGACTGTATTTTCATTTAAATGGCAGCAGCTTTCTACGCTTGCTAGTGTTGCAACAAGAGTGTAGGCACAATGTTATGTTTGTCAAGCAAGCAAAACTCTAACCAGGACAGCTGAAGGAGTTCTGTCTTGCAGTTGGTAATCCTAGCCCTCTTCTGATGGTTCTTATACCAGCTGCAAAAATAGCTGAGTATTTCCTAAAGCAGCAGTGGATTCACTGCAGCCTGTTTAGGCAAACTGGAACCTGCTTTGATTTTTTTCTTTAGTGTGCCAAGCTGTGATTCTTTTTTTTTTACTGCTCTGTGGGCAGCTGAAGTGTCCTGTAGTGGAGGTGGGAACCTCCAAGGGGGTGTGTGAGAAGGACAGCTGGGGTCAGGCATCCCAAGGTAAGCTGTCCCCTGTCATCTCTCAGCGCACTGAGAAGCAGCTGTTGAGATAAGTTTAGACATGTAACATTATACAGCTGAAACATAAATACCTGCAGTGGGCTTCCATTGAGCGCKCTCTGTGTATGCTTTGCTTTGTACAAAACATCACTGACCTGCTTGTTTAAAAAGATTGCAACTAAACTGGCCTAGATATTTTTGTGGAACTCTGAGTTTTTAGCCATCATCACCTAAAAGGAATGAGTTAAATGAATTAGGAATTTATATATAGAAACAAATGTGAAAGATGAGAGTAAGACTGTTAATACTATCAAGAGTAGGATACCTATTTGGAAAGTAGTAAGAAGGGGAGGGGGAACCTGCTTGACAATAGTAAACTCTATAGATGTGTTTAACTTGGTGAAATAATTTTTTGACTTCTGGTATGGCAGAGAAGTTTTTGCCAGGGTGTCATGTTGAAGAATGTCTTAGTTGAACTATTTTCATTGAAAACTGTTCTCTACTTAAGGAAAATGAAATAAGTTGTGCTATGCTTCTTGGTTCTGTTAAAGGCTTCATCAAATCATGCAGTCACTTGGAAAATGTAAGGGGGGAAAAAAAGGCATAGTTGTAATATATGTAGGCATTTTTGTGCTACTTACCTAACAGTTAATGACAGCTGTAGACATAGGTTCCTTGGTTTTATCACCTACTTGGAACAGGAGTCCTCAGTTGGCTTGTGTTTAGAAGTGAGTGCATAATGAGTGCTTATAGGTGCTGCTATTCATGCTACTTAAATTAATATGGATAATACATGAGTTGTAGTTTTACCCAGATTATGTTGTGTAGACTCCATTTAATGTGTATTGCAATTTGGCAACTGCTTTTCTTTTTTTCCATGTTTTTTTTTCCTTCTCATTAAAAGCATGGTGTACTGAGGAACCTGGGTAAAATRTCAGTTTTTCTTTCAAAGCTAATGCCACATAAGACATTTGAGTCTCCAAAGCATGATGCTTTTCCACACCCCATACTTCTGAAAATGTTGGCATGGTTAAGTATTTCAACTCTTGGCAGTATAAATACAAGTGCTATTATTAGCAAAGGCAAAGATTTCAGCCATGGTTTTGCTCAGAAAAATGCTTTGGGTTTCATTAACTGCTAATTTGGCAGAAGCTTTATTTGTCTGGGTTTTTGTCTTTTAGGATAACATCATTGCAGGATGTGCACCGTGCCCACCAGAGGGAGTACGAAAAATATATGGAGGACATTGAAAGTTCAAAGATGTCTCTCCAGGAGTTAGAGAAGTCTTCAAATGCATCTCTGAATTACAGATTCTATCGGGCCATGAAAACATACGTAGAAAACTTGATAAATTGTTTGAATGAAAAGGTGTGTGCATGCGCATCTGTACTAAAAATATATATATTCTAGATCATAAAGGTGTATTTTGTCAATGAAAGAGCAGGGTTTTTTGTTTGGAAACAAAGTTAAAGGGACACCTCCCAGTTAAAACTCAGTTCTGTCAGAAGTTTTAATGTAATGGGAAACAAAATGCAGGGAAAACAAACCAAGTCTCACCCAGCCTAAAGTGATCAAACTAGGTAGGATAGGTATACTGACTTGAGCTATGGTCCTACCCAGTTTCTGCTGGATGGAGTTTTCTGCAGGTGTAATAACCAAATTGTGCTGTAGTTAGAGGGCAGAGGGGGTTAAATTCACTTTGAGGATCTCAAATGTCTTTACTCAGTATTATATAAGAGAAATAATAAGGGTTTCCTGGTAGGATCAAGTTGGGACTGAGTTAGCAGAGCTGTGTGAGGATGCATCTACATTATTTCCTGTGTCCATTTCCTGAACTGCTTTGGGTTGCAAACCTTGTATTTAAAAGGAAGAAGGAAGATTGGGAGAAGGGGAGGAGCTGCCTAAAGTGTGGCCTTGGTGGAAGTAAACTCCTGTTATGCTCTCTATGTTATCAAATGCAATTTATTGCATTGCATAATTTGAGTCTTTTTTTGTAACCTTAAAGAGAATAAATGTTAATGAATATGTTCCCTTTAATGACTAATGGCTCTTATTTCAGCTTTTTGAATTTTGAGAGGCAAACTGAAGGCAAACTAAGTGCACCAGTAGTGACCTGTTGAATGCTTTTGTATGAAATGTTGTGGTAGTCCCATGATAAGCACTTAGCAATTGGCTTGTATTCTTCAGTTATGCACAACAGCCTGAAAAACTCATTGAGCAGGAACTTATTTTTCAGTCTCTGATAATATTTTGCTTGTAATTTCACTGCTATATGGAAATCCCTTGGAAACTGTTTTTTGTTGTTTTCTTTTTGATTTTAATTAGTTGAAAACTTGATTACTGTTTGTTGTATTTCAGCTGGCATACATTAATGAGCTAGAGTTGGCTATACATGTACTTCTTCAGCAACGAGCCAGAACGCTACTGAAACGAAGGCAAGATGAGCTGAGAAATGAATCTGCTTATATTCAGCACCTGTCAAGTTCGTATGAAGTTTAAAGTTATTTTCTTATTGAAACGTTCACTCTTTGAACAGAAATACATGGTTACCTTTTTGGATGAAGTATTTCATCTGTAACTTTGGTCTCTCCCCTTCCCATGTCAGTAGGCATGTTCATCTATATCTGAGTTGAAATTATGTTGCCTCAGTGAGCCCCCTTATATTCTTTTCTGTGGTATAATGGTGAATATAATGTGACCAAATACTTCAGTCAGTTTTGAATTATTCAACTCGACAACTGCCTGTCAGTATTTTTTAAAAAAAAAAGATGGAGTCAGTTTCCTAGTAGATCCTAAATTGGCAAAAGCTTGCTACTGGGGATTCAGCCGTGCTTGTGAACGTATGAAAAAGGAGTTCGTTCACCTGACAGTATCACTTTGACATGAGAATGTCTTTAAGGCTGTGTGTATGCATGAAATGTAGATTTCAAGATGGGAGGTGACACTTCTATAAAGGGAGGGACATGAAGAAAGAAACCTCTTTCACACAGAATAACACAGAATGGTTGAATCACAGAATCACAGAATCACTGAGGTTGGAAGGGACCTCTGGAGATCATCTAGTCCAACCCCCCTGCTCAAGCAGGGTCACCTAGAGCACATTGCACAGGATTGCGTCCAGGCGGGTTTTGAATATCTCCAGAGAAGGAGACTCCACCACCTCTCGGGGCAACCTGTTCCAGTGCTCTGTCACCCTCACAGTGAAAAAGTTTTTTCTCATGTTAAGATGGAAGTGTCTGTGTTTCAGTTTGTGCCCATTGCCTCGCGTCCTGTCGCTGGGCACCACTGAAAAGAGTCTGGTCCCATCCTCTCGACACCCTCCCTTCAGATACTTGTACACATGAAGTTGGAAGGGATCCTCTGGAGATCATCTAGTCCAACCCCCCTGCTCAAGCAGGGTCACCTAGAGCATGTTGCCCAGGATCCTATCCAGATGACTTTTGAATATCTCCAAGGATGGAGACTCCACAACCTCTCTGGGCAATTATTTAGTGTGAGGGTGACTGAGCACTGGAACAAAGCTTCTTCTCATGCCCAGATGGAACTTCCTGTGTTCCAGTTTGTGCCCGTTGCCTCTCATCCTGTCACTGGGCACCACTGAGAAGAGTCTGGCCCCATCCTCCCTTAAGATATTTGTATACATTGATAAGATCCCCCCTCAGCCTTCTCTTCTCCAGGCTAAACAGGCCCAGCTCCCTCAGCCTTTCCTCATATGAGAGATGCTCCAGTCCTTTAATCATCTTTGTGGCCCTATGCTGGACTCTCTGCAGTAGCTCCTTGACTCTCTTGTACTGGGGAGCCCAGAACTGGACGCAGTACTCCAGATGTGGCCTCCCCAGGGCTGAGTAGAGGGGGAGAATCACCTCCCTCGACCTGCTGGCAACACTCTTCCTGATGCACCCCAGGATACCCTTGGCCTTCTTGGCCACAAGGGCACATTGCTGCCTCATGCTTAACTTGGTGTCCACCAGGACCCCCAGGTCCTTCTCTGCAGAGCTGCTCTCCAGACAGTCAGTCCCCAACCTGTACTGGTGCATGGGGTTATTCCTCCCTAGGTGCAGGACCCTGCACTTGCCTTTGTTGAACTTCATGAGGTTCCTCTCCGCCCACCTCTCCAGCCTGTCCAAGTCTCTCTGAATGGCAGCACAGCCCTCTGGGGTATCAGCCACTCCTCCCAGTTTTGTATCGTCAGCAAACTTGCTGAGGGTGCACTCTGTGCCTTCATCCAGGTCATTGATGAAGAAGTTGAATAAGACTGGACCCAGTACTGACCCCTGGGGGACACCGCTAGCTATGGGCCTCCAACTAGGCTTTGTGCCACTGATCACAACCCTCTGAGCTCTGCCATTCAGCCAGGTACCCTTTGTGCAAGGATTTTACCCCAAATAAAATGGTCTTTTTGATCACTGTAGGAAGAGTAATTAGTCTTTTTATCTCATGTTTCCCTTCCACATTGATGTATTGTTTGTATGCATTGTGAATCTTTAGTAGCTGCTGTTTTAAAAACAAAACAAAAAAACCCTAAACTAAAAAAAACCTTGAAACAAAACGTCAAAAACCCTTTTAACTGTGCAGACAAACTAAGAGCCAAGTAATAGCAACGTGCTTGGAGCTGCAGCTAAAAGATGGTGGCCAAATACACTGGTTTCCAATAATTACCTGTGGATTTAGGCTCCTGACTATACAGGATGAACTGCTGAATAAAGAAAACTGGCAGTATGTATGATTTTTTTTTTTTAATGGTGTAGTAGACTGACAGCAGGTGTTAAGTGAAGAAGAGAGTAGTGGTTCGTGTAAGTAGTTGCCTCTAAAATGACTTTAAGTTCATAGCAAATGAGGCTTTGCTTATGTGATTAACAGAGCTTTTAATTACCTGGTTATTTGGCTTCCTTATTATATTTAATATAGTGGAAATGCCATTTTTTTCTTATGCTATAATACTTCAGTAGCAGAACACACATTTTTGTATGTTGAGCATGCATGAGCCAGCCGATACTGATACAAATGCATGGCCCTAACAAGAAAATGTTTCTTGCTTTTTGTTTCTCTGTTGGACTGAATAATCAGGCTAGGAGTAATTTAGGTCACACAATCACAGCAACCACTGGGGTAACAGGAGACAGTTACCCAACTGTCTCGGTAACAGTGGGGAGCTGACTAGTCCTGAAATATAAATACTGTGACTGATATAATGTGAATCAGGAATTTACCATCCATTACGCTGTTAGAGTAACTTTGGGGTTTGGTTCACATTTGTTAAATAGTTTCATTTTTGACTTAAAAACTAAAGGAAGTCCTTATGCTTGCCGTTCACTCTGCGAGGAACCTATTATGTAAGGTAGTAATTTCCATTTCCAGCCAATATGGGGAAGCGGTGAGTATTGGAACGTCATCAGGCTCGGACCTCTTACCAACTGTTGTAAGGAGAGAGCCACATCTGACTATGATGCAATATAACAGTATTTACTGTGCTTTACACTGGATACTCTTACAGCTTTGATCATGAGGTTTTATTTTTCTCTTTGACAGTTTTCCAAATGATGAACAATAGAAGGAAAATGAACAAGAATCAGTGATTTTCATTGTTATTTTTTGTTGTTTTTTGTGTGCATTTCTGTCTCCTGATAGGTAGCAATGATGAACCAACTAATGGTGGATTGGAAGATGATGAAAAGACACAGCTTCTGAAAATGTGTGAACATCGAAGGTAATTACTACACCATTAGGTGTATATGTACGCATAACTCAGATAATTGCACTTTAGATTGGTTTCCTGTCATTTATCCAATTTTTTTCAAATAGATTATTTTTCAATAATCTTTCTCCTGCATACATACGTAGGGAAGAATAACTAATCTGAGTTCATTACAAAATACAGGACTTGCAGACAGCAAGCGAGAGTGTGTTCAGGAGAAGTTGATCACCATGAAGGTATGTCTAGTGATGATGAGCTTCCTCCGACAGAGATGATGGAGTTCCAGAAGAGCAAAGGTTGGTGACAGTCTTGATATAATGTGTAGAACGAAACCTCTATCTTTCTGTGGTTTTTTAATTATTTTAGAAAAGGTGAAGAAATACTGCATTTGATTTGTATATTAGTTACACACTGTAGAAAGGAAGTGCATCCAAACAATTCTCATTAATGACTTGGAGGGAGGCTATAGATGTATGGCTGTAGATTTCTTTCAGTATGATTTTGCTCTGGGGGCATTGCTTATACCTGGTTCAACCTGAAATAAGCTCTGTTAGATTATGCCAGAGTGGGTCTGGCATTACTTGATGCAGATGTCTCTTGTAAAACACTTGATGTGTTTTGTATAGTCAATTTATTTTCTGAAGATAGAGTGAATTAAAGGATGTTCTTTTAATTATCTTCAGTAGGAGGGGGAAAGGCATAACCAGTACTTTAAATATGATTCTAAAATACCTTTTCTATAGAAAACAACAGAAGGATTTTCAAGTCTGAAATTATAGCAGTCCGTGGTATAAAGCTTGAAAGATGGTGGTCATATAAATCTGTGAAATAGTTCATGAAGAAACTTGCTTTTTTGTGGTCGTGTGCCAATATCTTCTTTTTCCTCTCTGAAATAAAGTTCTCCAGGGAGTCTGTTTTAGAATCCCTTTTTGTGTTAGACATGTACAAGATAAATGACAACTGTGATTATCGTATAGATATTTCTTGTGACCTATAGATACATAAACTCTTCACCTTATACATCAGTAAATGCTGTGATTGTTTCCTTTTCTTCCCAATGAATGTTATCCACAGATGATATTTTAGAGGATAGTAGGAAAATCTTTGAAGATGTTCGTGTAGATTTTTGTGACATCAGGAAAATCCTGTTGAAATTCCAGGAGTGGAAAGAGAAGTTTCCTGATTCCTACTGTGATGCTTACATCAGTTTATGCCTGCCAAAGCTTTTAAATCCGCTAATCAGAGTTGAGTTAATAAGTTGGAATCCTCTTGAGGTAGGTACATCAGCATACATCTTTTTATTCAAAAATTGTGCGTGTGTGGCGTTGTTGACCCCTACACTTTTGAGTACTACGCTGAAGCTGTAGGCAGTAGTCAGTAAAGCCTGTTGTGGTTATGGCCCTTACCATCTTCATGAACCTGTTTTTTCTGGCATTTGTGTCTCTAAGCCCCTTCTGCAACACCCGCTTGCAAGAAGGGAGTTCTTTGAAGTCACTTTGACAACCCCAGCTCTAAAGTCCTAATTTTAGTTCTAGTTTTCCTGATTTGCTCTTTTGGCCTGTTCAGTGATCGTGTTACACCTTTAAGTGAGAATGTCTGTGATACCACGGGACGTGTTTTTGCATGGAGCTTTTCTATCAGTCCTGATCAACTAATAGGAATGATCTTTCAGCAGAATTTCACAGAGTTGGAAGAGATGCCCTGGTTCAGAGCTATAGAAGAATTCAGTGATGCCAAAAACGCGTCTGAATCAAAAAGGGATGATGATCTTGATAAGACAGTCTTGCCTAGAGTGATTGAAAAAACAATTCTTCCAAAAATTACAGGTATGTTAAGGCGGTCTTGAAAATGTTCATTGCAGATAGGCAGTCACACCTTTTAAAAAAACAAAAAAAAAAAAAAAGAAAGAAAAGAAAAAAAAAAGTGATAATCATCAAGTAATGGTAGTTATAATTTGAAATGGTGTTTAGCATGTAGTGATTACCCACTTCTACAGAGTGAGGCTAAGGTAGATGCGTGATAAGACTATTGTAAGCGGGAAGATTACCTTTTCAAATGTTTGCTTCTGTTGCATGGTAATGCCTTGAAACTAGAGCAGATAACCATTTGTGTATCATGATCACAATAAATTCCTCTCTTTTTTTTTTTTTTCAGGGTTTATAAAGAATGTGTGGGATCCCTTATCTACTTCACAGACGAAGAATCTTGTGCAGCTTTGCCATAGCATCTTTGAAAAGCAAGTTCCCTTCAAAAATGAGCGCAGTCAAGCAAAAGAGGTAAAAGTCACTGTGGTACTGGAGAAGCAGGGGAGGGAAGGAAGGACGGACTTTGTGCACTGCGTGTGCTTTTTGTGTGTGCTGCTATGCATGTTTAGAACATTGTCCTGAAGTTGTTAGTTCTGATTACTTGTTTGTTTTGTCATTTTATAGCAAGGAAAATTCAACAAATTTTAGCTCTCAGATAATCCTTATTGAAGGTGATGAGAGATGGGACTATCTTGGGGCAGAAATTAGCTCCTCTACCTGTTAAGAATCTGATCAAGACCTACTCTTGCTCCTCCACAAAAATAATTGTTAGTGTTTTTAGATTTCTATTTAAGTATCTTTCAAAACTTGAGCTTTAAATGCTAGTAATGCCCCAGTGGCCAGCAATTTTAGCTTATATTTATAAATTAGTTCCAGAACAGTAAAAACAACAATTCTTCCTTAAAATTTCTTCTATAAAGAAAAATTTATTACTTTTAAAAAAACAAAAGGATAGTATTAATTAGCTAGGAAAAAGATTAGAGTACTAAAAGATTACTGAAGTAATAATTACTTTCGTACAATTAAGTCAGTGTGATGCACTCTCCCAGCCTGATTGTGGTTTTATTCTGATATAAATCTAGAGTTTCTCTAGCGAAAAGTGGTTGAGTTGAGTGGATTTTTGGGCCCCTGAAATGAAAAGAAATGTTTATGCCTTCCAGTGGGAGTGCTGCTTTGAAGCCAAGGTTTGAGAAGTCAGGTGGCACTGCTGGCATTAGCCATGATATTGTTTGTGCAGGAAGTAAGGTAAAACAGAACTTCAAACAAATAAAAAACCCAAAATGCATCAAAATACTCAAGGGCTGCTAGGAAAGTGCAAACACTAAGGCAGTTAAAAACAGTGCCATACTATCCTAGCTATGGTGAAACTTTTTACATAGAATTTTACAGCTTTTTATGATGATCCTGTATGTGTAACTTATCGTTTGTCTATGTATGACTTTGCTGTTGCCTTGCAAAATAACATGCATTAAAAGGCCTTGTTTAGGGAAGTAACTTCATCTTAAAAAACCTCTCCAGGTTATCCCTACAGATAACTAGAGTTGAGACTTGTCCACAGCTGTTTTTTAATGTAATCATGATCTGTGTGTTATATACAAGAGGCCACTGTACATGTCTCGAACTAGTATATTGCATTTCTAAAGGTGGGCTAAATAGCTGTCTGAACTTGTTATAAACAAAAGCTGAAATCTTTTTTTCTTGTGAGGAGACGTTAATAACTTTTTCCTTAATAGGATTTGATAAATGTACTTGTGCTAAGAATGAAGAAGTCTGTAGAGGAAGATGTCTTTATTCCTCTGTATCCTAAAAGGTAAGCTGATTCTGCAGCTGTGTTTTGTTTGTTTTCTTTTTTTTTCCTGTACCCCTCTCCCCCACATGGACTTATTTATAGATGAAATACTGTAGACATTGTTTAACAGGTAATGGAATGGACATGCCTTCTACTGTTTTATTACAGGTAAGGTTATGCAGTCTTACTCATGTTTATGAACTTGTTCTAACAGGAATAACCCCACTGACTTAGTGCTTTTTTGCTCATGTAACTAAGTGCTTTCCAGTAAAGGAAGTCCACAGTCCTGTTTTGTTATAGTAACTTAGATATAAGGGCCTGTGGTAGTTTAGATGGTTTGCTTTTTCCTCTTGATTCCTCTTCCCCCTAAAATAGGGTTTATATTGTTGATGCTTATTAGTAGGCACTATTTCAGAGATGAGGAATTAGTGGGAATCCGAGAGACTTGGGGTTAAGATATGGCTGGAAGAGAAGCTTTGCTAAAGCTGATGCGGCATGTTTGATTCTAAGCAATGCTGTTTTGATCTGAATCCATGAAATGTAGACACAAGTGTTTCCAATTGTTAATTTTATTGGAGCTTATTTTATAGTAATTGTATTACAATGGGTTCAAATTCACAGCTGTTTCCCTAGACCTTAATTCTGATTGTGCTTGTCAGTGCTGAAAAAAACCCCAAACTAACATTCATTAGCATCTAAGAGATCAGTTGTTTGGCTTGCTTCTCTTAAAAATGCAATAAAAACTTATTTTGCCTTTCTTCTTCTTTCTGTGACCAGTGCTGTGGAAGACAAATTGTCACCATGTTCAAAATTCCAAGAAAGACGGTTTTGGTCAGCTGTTAAGGTAAAGATGATACACCCAGTTTTTCTTTGATGATCGTTTTACTTAAAAAATAATATTCTTCAGTCAGTCAGGAAATAAATTTTCAGGCAAGCCTTATTCCTGGGAGATAATACATTTTTATTAGGATGGATAACCATTTTTCCCAGTGAGGGTTGTGTTCTGTACAACTTACATGTGATGATTTAAGAATGAACTGTGGATGAACATTTTACGTATGTACCAGTTGGGTGAACTGAAATATATATCTTCTGCAAGTGTCTCTGATATGATGATCTGTTCCTGCTTAGTTTATTTTTTTCCCTTTCTTGAGTGGGCCAGGCAGACCTGGTGGCTTTTATGTCTTCATATTTTTAATTGCTCTGCTAAAAGGTTCTGTTTCCCCAATACATGTGTACTTGTGCAAATGCTGTTCTTAATGTAGATTATAGCCATTGCATGTTCATATAATCACATTAGCATAGTTTTAGGGTGCTGAGGTGGGAGTATTTGATTCAATTTCCACTTAAATTTGTTTCCTCTAGGAACAGGTTTGGATTCTCATCTAAAGATGGTGTTTAGATACATTAAAAAACAAACAAAAAAACCTTAAAATCCCCTGCCTTCCAGGATGCCTAGTCCTGCATAGCCTTGAGCTTCCATTCCATGAAAAAGCCTGAGAAGTTGCATATGTTGGGGACTGTTTGGCAAAGGACTTGCCACCTTTGCTGCTGGAGTGAGCTGCTGTGTAGGAATTTGTTGTGGCCAGAGGAAGAGCAGGCAAGAGGGAGCTTAACGCTTAGTGGCTAGGGCACCCAGCACAGACGACAGGGTAGACCTGGGATTCTGGTCCCGCTTTCTAGGATTGTGTACGCTTTTTGCCTAATAAAAATCTATGGTGTCAAATGCATGCGTGTTCCTGGAGGTCTTTCCCCTGCAAATTGAAGTTGGCCTTTTGGCCTGTGATGTCCGTCTTCCTTGCCATCGTGGCCTCCTTCAAAGGGGTGACAGTGGGGAACAGTGAAGATGTTCTTGCCCAGTGTATCTGTTGACTGGTTGTCTCATCGCTTTTTCTGGAGGTGCGAATTCAGTCTCCCCAGGCCGAGTAGTACTGCCCTCAGCTATGTTAAATGCTTGGGACATACTTACTATCTATACTAGTAAGTCAGTTGTGCTTGGGACTATTCTCTGGCACTGAGACCCACTGCCAAGGTGCAGCCCACATTCGTACTATTAAACACCATCTTTCAAAACAGGTAGTGGTCTTCAGGCTGCTCACTAGGAATGGCCTCTAAACCACGCTCAGGAGTTGTTTGGGAGAGTACTGGTTGGCCTGAGCCAGAAGTGAATCAGGAACTATTCTAATGTAAAAATGCAGATGGTGGATTGTAGCGTTCGTGCCCCGGTATTGCTTAACTTGCCTTGTATAGATGTAGCAGGTAGCCTCAGAGCTCAAATGTACTTCTTGTTGCTATGCTGTGTACTTTAATGTTGCCTAGTGGAAACGCTCCTTTTTCTTTGATTTGTGCTATTAGCTCATGCAGTTAAATGGAAGTGTACTATCAAATACTCCAGAGAAATGTGTAAAGGTGCTGGGCTTTGTGAGTACTTTTTGACTGGTGACTGCAAAGATGACATGCTGTGACTGTGGGGGCAAAACACCTTGAGGTTACCAGTCACTTTGAAATTAATCTCTTCTGAGTTAAGGGCAGAAATAGTCAAGTTCCTTACATAAGGCTCAAAAATGACAACAATTATAAAGATTTATAGTGACATAGGCAACAGGGGGGGAAAAAAAAAGGGTTACTAATAATACTGAGATCAAACACACACATGCACAAAAAAAACCCCTTTTTGTGCTGCTGTGGGCCATGGCTGCTTGCCTCGCTCACGTTATAAGGGACTGCATGTAGTTTCATCCTGACCAGATATACTAGCTTTTTATTCTTTTCTCTTGGACTCTTTCAAGGGTTCTCTTGGAATTGGATCTCACTTGTTACTGCTCCCCGTTCCTTGTAGGGGGTTGTCTTAATACTCTGTTTTTCCTGCTTTCTGGTTTGACTGCCAGCACTTCTGTGAAAAGAATAAAGCGTAGTCTTTTTGTGTATTTGGGCCTTAGCTTTAGTAATCTATTAAAGGGTAAAATGCTCTTCCCTATCTCAGGAAGTTAAATACACATATGAGTGTACAGTTCATATTCACATGTAAAATCAATAATTATGCTTGATAAAATTATTTTCTATATGAAGCTTATTAGCAGCTACCTGACAGCAATAAACTGCTTTCAGGTTACAGTAAGTCTGGGGAGAGTGAATCCTGTTTAATTTGTGTAACTGAATTGGATGGACTTCATACTATCTTTAAAAAAAAAACCCAAAAACCAAAAAAAAAAAACCCCAAAAAACCTTTTAGTCCTGTGTTTTAGCATGCCTCTAGCCACCAAGTATGCAGAGTCTGTTTCTTCATTAATGCAGCTGCTCTCCAATATTCTTCTTTGGGATGGAATTGTACAAGAAGATACAGTCTGTGATTTAGGACTGAGCAAGTTGCTGAATCGTTATCTTCTTCTGAACCTCTTAAACACACCACCGGGGCCGGATAACATAGAAAAGTGTAATAAGGTAAAAGATTATATGTACATTGGAAGAGGTGTTTTACTGAAGGCTTTTTCATGAAGGAGGGTCTAGACTGAAAATGGAATATAATCATTCAGCATTTTAAAAATTTTTCTATGACCTTGATGCATAAAAGTATTTTGGAATAAGCATTAGTCCATAAGCACAAGTTCTTAAGAGTAACTACTTGTAAAGGCTTTTGGCTTAGTTTAAAAACAAAAAAAATCCCCACAGTACTACTAATAATTGAATCCACTAAAAGGAAAAGTCCCTGTCAAGTAAAGTGATGTGACTTAGTTGTGTGTTTCTATTTATTTAGTTGCTTATATACTTATTTTTTACTCTTCCAAATATGCTTTGGTTGCAAAGGTGGTGGCATGCCTCCCAGAAAGATGGTTCCAAGATCTTGAAAGTGGATCAACTCTCCCCCAGCTGAGGAACTTCAGCCAGCATTTGTTGCAATGTGCCCACACACTGCACAAGAATAACYGCAGGTAACAGCTGTGACATTCTTGGGACTCAGCATTTTTTCATATGCTTTGTGTTATTATTACTAAATATTTCTTATATTCATTATGTCTCATAAATTTTACACTTTAAAGGGTGCTCTTATCACATATATACGTATTTATGGCAAGATTATATGAACAAACTTTTGTAATGTATACACAATTTCCATCTGTGTGTGTTTGTTTTATGTTAAGGCAAGACTTAGACAAGCATTAAGTGCAGGATTTTCGGATACCAAAATGCAGAGAATGTGAAGTCCTACATGACACTACTGTCAGAATACTAGTGATAGACAAGAATTACAAATGTTTCCAAATGTTGTAAGAACTATCAAGGACACATTTCTCTGTTTGCATTTTAACTTTTTCAAATCAAGAATAGACATTAACAAATAGTGTAGTTATCAAAATACTGAATACTCTGGTTAGATTAATTTTAGTCTCTTAAAACAAAAGATGCAATTCATAATGTACAAGAGTGAAAAACTTGTGCTGTTCTTGTTTAACCTGATAATTTGAGGCTCCAGGCTTTGGATAGTGTTACTTAGTGTAGCCAAGGTCACCTGACAAGCGACCAAGGAAAGATACCTGACTCTTCTTTTTTTTTTTTTTTTAAATTGAAAAATGTGAAATGTACTTGGAAGCCAGATGCAAAAATGTGTTAATATACCAACTTCTTTTTGTTACAGGGATGAAACAAAAGATGTTGTTCTTCTGTTGGTGAAAGTCAATGCTCTGCATATAGTCAAAGACTTTATTGAAGAGTACAAACTTGAGCACCTTAAATCCATGATTGGAAAATAGAATTTTTTGAAACAACATTTATATTGCTGAAACAAGCCTGATATTCATACTAAAATAGTTTTAATATTAAATTTAATTAGTGGACCCTGCCCACTCAAAGATGTAGTGGTAATCGGTTGACCTCACTGGTTTATTGTTAAATACTGCAGCACTTTTTACCAGGTTTGTCTTCAGCTGCTATCTTACTCCTGAGTTAAGGAGTCTTTAAAAATTACAGTTGTCAAAGTAAAGTGGTGTTTAAGGCCCTCTGAAATGTATGAAAACGCTTTATTGCTTTATCCTTTTTGGAAGGATTACAGGAAAGATGGAGTGTCTGTGAAGTTGATCATTGCTCTGAGTAGACAACTTCAGAAGGTATTTCCAAAATATTGCTAAATACCACTTTCTGTCTCAGCAGTCATTGAGTTCTAACTTGTGGTCCACAGAGATTTCGGTAGTTTTGGTAGGGTCATCATCAAGCTATCTTTAGTGGAAAAAGAACTGATGATGATACAGGGGTTTTGACCCCAATACATAAACYGGGGGAACCAAAGACCAGTGATTTAGCATTTGTGCTTCACCCAGTGTGCAAATAAGGAATTTAACGGATGAATTCTGAGGCAAGAAACTGCACAGGAGAATGTCTGGGGAAGACCTAATGTGCTGTAGTGAAGATCACGTCCAGCATGTATCGGATAGAGTTTTGTACTTGAGTGGTGCAGACCGGACTTTTGGGCACAGACCTGGAGTTACCACACATCATGTTTTATCAGACTTCCAACAGACTGGAAACCTCTTGATTATGAGAAGCCAAGAACAACTTCAGTTCTGTAACTGACATTCTAGGAGGGTCTTCCTTTTGCTTCCCAGTAAGATTTGCYACATCCTATTTCATCATACCCAAATGAGATTTTAATGTTTTATAACTTTGTATATTTGTAAAAAATATTATACCATAGAATAAAAAGGATGCTTTATTACAGAAACTGTAGTTCATCACCAGTTCTGATGTACACTTACTTGTATTTTCTCCAAATCTTTTGGGACTAGAATTTAACTCTTGCAGATTTGTTCCCTGTGGCCTTTGATATATATATATTTTTAAGTTATAAATATATTTTTGTAAAATATTTTAATTGTGAATAACTTCTGTCAAAGTTTTGGACAAAAGGTGGCTTGTAAAATAACTTTGGTTTGCTTTTATTTTTAAAACAAGTAAAAATATTTTGATGTTTAACATGACTCTTCCAGCAGTTAATTCTTTAATGTGTTATGAGAATGTCATTAGAAGTATGAGGGGAAAGAAAAGCAGTGTCCTGAAGGAAACATCTTTCTGTACTTCGGGTGAAGTTGGTGACCCTTTGCTATGAGGAGTTCACTAATTTTCTCTATCACAAATCTACAGGTTCCTTTTATAACTTGGGGATTCCTCACCAAGCTTACACTGGAAGCCAGGGGCCTTTAGTTTCTCTTACCAACCTTTATTCTTAAGCAGCTGTGTTCCCTGGTAGCTCCTGTGTAATAACAAAGGCTTGTGTTACCTGAGTTATCTTCAGGAGAGTTATGAATTTCATTACAAATCCTGTTTTCTAATAAAGGTGAACTTCTGTTGCTTTTCCTCTCAAAAGGCCAAGAACAACGCAACAGCTGATCAGCACAAGCGTGTGCCTTCATTACCTTTGTCTCTTCTCTGATGAGACTGGCTTCTTCTGTGGAGACCTCAGTGCTGACTGTTATGGAAATATAATAGATATATAATAGATATTCTATTACAATTAGGCTCTGTAGATGTTGCTTTAAATGGAAGAAGCATTACTTAAAATGACTTATAAGCATGAAGAAGCAGTTACCACTTGAGTTCAGAACCCCTGTACTCTTTTGCTATGGAAATGTTCTTTTATGGAACCAGCTGTCCCTGCTATGGTGGTATTGAGAACCTGCTCTGCCATGTTGTGAACACTTGCTGCTGAACCTTATGCTAATTCACGTGCTTTTGCTTAAACAACATCCAGTTGGAATCAGTTTTGAATAACTGAGGCAAAGATTGTTCATATTTGCTGTTCTGTTGGTAGACTAGTATTACTACTCTAGCAGAAAGAGTTTCTGTCTGTAGGCAAAAGCTAAGCCACACTTATTTTCACACTGTTAGTCTTGTGTATTTCTACCTTCCTGCTATGCCCGGTTTCTGAGGCTGTAAGGCTAGTCAAGCCATCACACAACTGGCCACCACCTATTGTTCAAAAAAAAAAAAAATCAAAAAAGGGTTTGTCTCGTGCAACAGGGCAGGTTTGGCATAGAAAGAACAACTGAGGAAAATGGCAGATGCAAGAAGCAGGAGATAGGGGAATAGCTAATAACTTAAACAGTGCACAGAACCCCATTCTGAAGATATAAATACCCAAGCTTGATTTGGATTTGCATCATGGTAGTAAAAATCTCAACAGGGGAACTAAAAAACAACCTGTACAATCTACTTTAGTCCTCATTTTTTCAAAATACATGTAAAATGTAGGCTTATTGAGAATGCAGGGTTCTTCACATACCTGGTGTAACTGCACTGTCACATCCCACTCATGAAGAAGCAGGAGGGATTACATGAAAAGTCTGGTAAGACAGAAAAAAATTGCATCATCCTCTACAAAGCAATAAACAGAGGGGGGAAAAGGAAGTTCCATCTTCAAACAGAAGGTACGTAAGTCAGTATGGTGCATTCTTTTCTGAAAAAAATGTTTACCAAGCTAAGCATAACAGGGGTAGCAGTTACAGAAGTATTTGGAAGTGACAACACAACCAACTTCAGAATCAGTGATGTAGATTATTGTTGCTGTAATTTAGAAAAGGAGACTTCTCATTTCTGGAGAAAGAATAAATAGGGTATTATGTTTGTCAGAAAAAGAATATGTTTTCAGAAATAGAAAATTAGTGTTCAGTGACAGAAATTTATACACTGAAATTTTCTGGAAAGGTTAACTTTATTGTACATTTTGCCTATATATATACAAAACAGCTGAAGACCCATACACTGAATTCAAAGTGAATGTATTAATTTTCTTAGTAATTCCTACACTGAAAAAATAGTATTATTTTTTAAGCTCTTCATTCACTTCTTTCCAGATTTTTTCCTCTATTTTTGAAGTATCATATTCACGCAGCATATCAAACTCCAGCCAGGGTTTGTTCCACTTCTGTGCTTCTTTCATTTTTTCTTCAGGTAGCTCAAACTTTATTCCTTTTATGTTGTATTTTGGCCTTTCCCACCGTTTTGACCACGGTTTAGGTTTCATTCTTACTTGCAGCTAGGGTGAAAGGTATAAAAAAACCAAAACATAAAATGTATTAAGGGATCAGAATTTTGACTGATTCTGAGCTTAACAAAAGCTGAGACAATTGCCATTCTAAGAGAAAATAAAAGAAAACAGACCAATTTGTCAGTAACTTAGTTTTAAAGTTGTCAAGAGAAAAGGAACTTTTTCATGTCCGTACGTCTGTCATCCTACTAACTTAATTTTTCTGATCCTAAATAATGCTGTCTTGATTAATTACACAGGCCTTAAATCGACACAGACAGTGAAGTTGCTCCCTTTTACAGTTCTGCCGTGTTCCTTATCAAGGGAAGAGAAAAGCAGTGCAATACTAATCTCTCCTCCCTTTCCCTATAAGTTACTGAGCTACTAGACAAAACTCTTCAACAGGGTCTGCTGGTTCCTGGATCTTCTCTGAGATGACAATTTTAGCCGGCTCCTCCAATCTTACCTTCTTTTCTGACACTTCCCCCCAATCAATAAACACCTTCTGTAACAAAAGCTGCAATCTCTGCACAGCATAACATGTAGGCATGTGCAGGTGGCTGCTTCTCCCTTGGGTCTTCTAAAATAACCAGTGAGGATACCAGATATTTACATTACGAACATTCAATCACTATAGATATGGCATAAAGACTAACCTTATTTTATATACTTTTGTCACCCAGGTAACTAATGCAACTAAGAACTGTTCAACAGCCTCCCAAGGTATCAGTCAAATGTGAAACGATTACTTGGATTATCCTCTGTTTTGCCCCTACAATATTAAGCTCCTACCTTGTTTACAGGAATTTCTTCATGGTCTAAACGAGACTCAGGTTTCATATTCATATCAAAAGTACTATATTCAGGGAGGGCATCTCGCAGGTACATCAGGTTATCGTCTAGCCTCTTTTCTAATTTCAGAACCTTGATCTCCTGGATTCGAGGATTATACAGCTCATAACAAATTTCAACACCTTAGAGAGAGAAAGTCTGGTTTAAGGAACTGCAAATTCATATTTCTTCAGTGTTTTACATCCCTGTATTATTCAAGAACTGCTTTCTATTTGTTACATATAACTACAATATACACAGTGCTGTGTGCACACACGCTGACCGTATGCATTCTGTCTGTGTAGGTAAATGCAAATTTCTATTACAAATCAAGTCTCTGGTATGGAAGGGCCTGAGAGACAGACCCAAGTTTGAATTTGAGAAAAACAAGCTTGGGTTTTAAACTCTGCCTCCTTTGGCTACAATGGTTGTTACCATATACACATCACATATGAATGCACAGACACACGCATCCCTTCTTCCATATTTCCTCTCACATCATCAGTATTTCCACCTCCTTCCATCTTGCCATAAAATAGAGCATGAATCTGTTATAAATCCCTGCTAATTTGTTGCTTGTTACCAAATGTATGCGTACAGCCCCTGTGGGTGCAAATACACAGCGCTCAAACTGAGTGGTATTACACAGCTAGCAGTACTCTGCACCCCCCCCCCCCCAAAAAAAAAAGTGCTGTGACTCTTACTGCAGCTATGAAAGAGAATTTAACAGTGGGCAACCAGGACTCCCCATTCCCCAGTATAATCATTCAAAAGCTCCATTTTGATTACTGTTATGTATGTACAGAATAAGAAATGCTAATTCCTACTTGGTCTCCTGTAATCAAGACAAGGCAAGACCTCTATTTAAATACTGAACTTGCCCTCTAATGGTTTTAAAATACATCTGTCAAGACTACTCAAAGCTGTAAGCGGGCAAGCTGGTCTTTAATTTGTAATCATGTATGCGTAGATTCAAATGCAGCTTAAGTTAGAAATGAAGTTGGTGAGAATCTGCTTAGATATAGGGGGACTAACCGCACAGTGCCTGGCACCAAGGAGCCCACAGAAGCCTGAATCCCAAGACCCTCCCACAATGCTGTTTTTAAAAACTTTTATAGTAAGTTCAAAATCTATGACTGCTATGAGGCCAGCAGATATATTACAGTGGAAACAAGTTCATTGACTGCTGATTTGTATGAGTCTTTCCAGGCAAACTTGCAGTTTTCGGATGCTTAAGAGTTTCTTACAGTCCTTCCCTAAGCATATGCTTAGGGTGCTCTTTTTAGACTTCTAAGCTCAAACACAAATGGGTCACATTCAGTCTCATCAGAATACATATACAGAATTACTAAATATAAGGATATAAAATTACTGAGCAGTTTCATGCTTTCAAATACAGGCACATCAACATCTCTGCATATACACACTTTTGTTTTAAACTTGAAGTATCCACAAGTAAGTGAAATTAAGATTTTGCTTTAGTCTACTGCAATTCTTTCTGCAGACTAAACTTCTACACTAGATATTCCACGTACAACTTCAACATTCTTTGCTTAACATTTCTAGCATGAGAATTATCACAGTTACAAACGCACCCTGGTCTTCTATAACGTTTCGAAGCACAAAGGTAGCGCCAAGTCCTTTTCCTCCTCTTTGAATGCAGATGCCTACAAACCGGCTGGCTTTGCCATTGGCATATGGGTCTGCGGTAGTAACAGCGAGTATACTGCCTGCCAAAAGAAGGGACTAGTCAAGTAAACACATATCAGCATGCGGGAAAGGAGTCAGATGATGTACACATACACAGATTTATTTTGAAAATGTTTTATCTTCCAATAAAGCTGCCAGAAACACAACAAACTTTTAAAATATCCTGAATTAATAAACGTTAAAGTGATTCTGCAGGTTAACTATGAAGTTTCTTAACCTTTAAACCAGTGCTATTTATCTTTTACTCTTCATTATACAAATTGAATATGAATATTTTCCTCTCTTGAGCTTTATTGGCTAACCGTGTCCTAAAGTGCCAGAATATAAAGCACACATTATAATAACAAGTTAATGCATTTCTTATAAAAGCTGGATGTAAATATGAAATTAAAATATGAACCAGTATGTACAGAAACACATATCCTAGTTGATCTAACAGCTGATACTAGATATTCTACAGCATCAGACCACACTTTTTACTACTCCACTCAGTGAACAGTATCGACAGAATTATGAAAATCCTAGTGCTGTTACTGACCAACATAGAACTCTGGGATGTTGAAGACCTTTCGTCTCTGTATCATATCCTTTCTTTCTATATAGAACTTAAGAGGGTTTGTTCTCCCTCTAGGAGGTATAAATTCAGGGCTCAAGAACCTGTAAGACAATCAAAAATTTTTTTTTAAGTATAAAAAGCATTTGCATAAAAACTACTAGAGAAGTGCAAGTATTTGGTTTACAAGTGAAAAATTATCTATGTTAAACACTTGCACCTGTTACCATGTCAGAGYTATGAATTGCAGTTCATGCAGTTACTGATTTTTTTACTATCCACAAGGGATTTTTCCAGACTTTTTTTTTAAGCTAGCAATGAATGTTGACCTCAGGGGAGCTGAGAAAAGAAGCATTAACGCAAGCCTGCCTTACAAACCTGAGGGGGTTGTGGGGGGAGCACAAAGCAACACATGTGGCAACACAGAGGTCCTGGTCAGTGCTGCTGCCTCCAGGCAGCTGCACAGACTGTAAACAACATTAGGACTACTCTTATCTTCATGCAAAGTTGCACAGGCTCAGGAAAGTAAAATATGTTATTTAAATGTAGTTCCCTGTTCTGCCTAGCCACTGCTTCCCAGACTGCACTTCTTAGGAGAGAGCCACAGAGACTCTTCACTTCTTAAAGTTATTTCCATTAACAGATCTGAAATGAATGCAAGAAGAGGAAGGAGGCAGAGTGGAAGATTTCACAGTTCTGATTTTTAATACTTTTTCCATTCTTCGGCTGCTTACATGCTACACGTTTTGCGGAGATACACAATACTGTATCATCACTCTCCTTCCTGAGACAGCACTACGGTTTTAACTAGTGTGTGCTCTAAAGCAACACAAACAGGTGAAAGCAAAATACTCAGCGTGAGAGAAGTCTCAGAAAGGTTATTATTGGTGATATCACCTCCATTTCACACACAGTAACAGGCACACACATGACCTCAGGGCCAGAGGCAAAGGCAGACACAGGACCCATGTCCCTGACAGCCTGCAGCATACTGAAGAGATGCACACCTTTAATAGATGAAAAACGGACATATTAACACCAAATTTGCCAAAATGTCTACTGCTATATATTTTTTCCTGTTTCGCTGCTTTTGGGAACTGTAGGCCACAGTGTTTTGGGGTATTTTAAGCATGCTTCCACATGAACTGTTGCTGCTAAAACTTAGGAAATATTTCTGTGCAGTAACACCTCAGGGTTTTAGAGGTGCTCACACCACGAATAACCTGACAGCAGAGCTGAGCTTAACCGCCCGCTGCGGTAAGCCCCAGGCCATCCTACCTCCTCTCCACCGACTGCTTCTGCTTGTCAATAATGACAGGCTTTGGAGGCGGCTTAAATTTCTCTGGCTCCCCATCGCTGTAACTTCGGTACCCCGAGAAAGAAAAACACCCTGCAAAGATAAAATAAATAAATGAATAAATAAATAAATAAATAAATGGGTAAATAAATAAATAAATAACCCCCCCCCGTTTTCAGGCAGAACTGATCCCTCCCCCCCCCCCCCCCCCCAAGGCCCGCACCAGGGCCCTGCAAAGCGCGGCCGGGCCGAGGGCCGGGTGGCAGGGGGTGCGGGCCGGGCCAGGCCGTCCTTACTGCGGGGCGCCGCGGGCCGGGCGGCGGCGAGGCCCGCCAAGGCCGCCGCAGGCCGCTCCCAGAGCCTCCCGCAGGTCGCTGCCATGGCGACTGCTGCCACTTCCGGCCTGGCGGCGCAGGCGCGCGCGGCGCTACGGCGAGCGCGGCAGGCCAAACTCCTCGCAAGGGCGGAGCGGGCGCTGGGGCGGGGAGGCGCCGGGCTCGGGGCGGGGCCGGGCTCCCGCCTCTGCCCACGGGGCTTCCCGGCACCTGGAGCAGGGCCCGGGGCGGCGCGGTGCGGACCTGAGGGGGGCAGCGCCATGGCTGCTCGCGTGCCGGGGGCGGGCCGGGCCCGGTCACTGCCCCCGGCCTGCGCGGGCCCCTCGCTGCCTCGCACCGCCTGTCCGCCCGCCACGGGCATCGGCCCCTGCCCCAACCTCGCCATGGGGATCAGCCCCGGCCCCTGCCCCGCCACGGGCATCGGCCCCAGCCTCGCCACGGGAATGGGTCCCTGCCCCGCCACGGGGATCGGTCCCTGCCCCGCCACGGGGATCGGTCCCTGCCCCGCCACGGGGATCGGTCCCTGCCCCGCCACGGGGATCGATCCCTGCCCTGCCACGGGCATCGGTCCCTGTCCCACCATGGGGTTCGGTCCCTGCCCTGCCATGGGGATTGATCCCTGCCTTACCATGGAGATGGGCCCCTGTCCTGCCACAGGGATCGATCCCTGCCCCGTCACGGGGATCGATCCCTGTTCCGCCATGGGGATCGGTCCCTGCCCCGCCATGGGGATTGATCCCTGTCTTACCATGGAGATGGGCCCCTGTCCTGCCACGGGGATCGATCCCTGCCCCGCCATGGGGATTGATCCCTGTCCTACCATGGAGATGGGCCCCTGTCCTGCCATGGGGATCGATCCCTGCCCCGCCATGGGGATCGATCCCTGCCCCGCCATGGGGATTGGTCCCTGCCCCGCCATGGGGATTGGTCCCTGCCCTCCCACGGAGATGGGCCCCTGTCCTGCTATGGGAATCGATCCCTGCCCCGCCATGGGGATCGATCCCTGTCCCGCCATGGGGATCAGCCCATGTCCCGCCATGGGGATCGATCCCTGCTCTGGCATGGGGATGGACCCCTGCCCCACCATGGGCATGGGCCTCTGCCCCACCATGGGGATCAGTCCCTGCCCCACCATGGAGATCGATCCCTGCTCTGCCACAGGGATCGGCCCCTGCCCTGCCACGGAGATCGGTCCCTGCTCTGCCACGGAGATCGGTCCCCTGCCTTGCCACGGGGATTGGCCCCAGTGGCCGTGGCAAGTGTGGGTGGCTGAGCCAAGCCGTTGTGGAGACAGGCATCCCTCCAAGGGAGCAGAAAGCAAAGTGGCTCATGTCACCCCCACAGGCAGATTTGGGGTGGGGGACTGAGCACCCTGGCCCCAAGGCAAAGGTGGGGGGAAGGGGAAGTGGGCAGGTGCTGTGGCCCGCGGGGTGCCAGCGGACAGGGCCGCCCCGACCCTGCAGAGCGGCGCCATGCCCCTGCCTCCGGTCCCCCAAACCCAGCGATTCGGCAGGGGTTGCCCTGCACGCGTCAGGCTCACCTGCCTTGGCCATGCCCAACCTGGGCCGGAGCCCTCAAGCAGAACTGCAAACCTGGCCAGACCCCCGAGCCCTGGGAAGCGCGTGGAAACGCAACACCTTGCGTGGCACCAGTCTGCATCCGGCACGGCGGAGACTAAAAAGCAAAGCTGGRGCCTCCAGGATGACCTTGCTCTCATCGGTGGCAGTGAGGGGACAGTGTGGACGTACTCATACCAGCTCCTTGTGGAAACCAGGTGGGCTCTACCCCAGGTTATTAATTCCAGCTTTGCTGCAGGAACTAGCTGTTCTGTTTCCAGAGCTGCACTGCTTGGGGAAGCAGGATGCTGCCTCCCGTGTGTTTTCCTGATACAAAGGCACAGCTATTAAATTTTTCTGGACTATTGTTAGCTCTATCCATAGTTTAAATAACCTACAGCCCAAGCAATCACACCATGATTAGTTCAGAAATGGTTGTATACCTTGGTGTTACTGAGCTGCTTTTAACGTCTGTTCCAGTCAGACTTCCTCAGGTGCCAGTCTGGGTTCAATTAGTGGCTACAGAGGCAAAAGAGAGGCTGGGTTTAAATGCAGAGAGGGCAGACTTATAAATAACAGCCCASTGTTTAAACTTTACAGGGATTCGCTTCAAAATACACCTAACCTCATCAACTAATTAGATCAATCATGTTGCCTGTGATGTTCCCTTTGGCCCTATTTATTGGTGGCAGCTGACTTTGTAACCTGCTTAAGCCCTCGCATGAACAAGAGTTATTTTCTAGTTGTGATAAGCTGTTTGGATTCTTAACTGCTGGTTGGAAGAAGGCAGGGTGTGCAAAAGACAAGTCACAGTATTTCTTGATAATCTGCTGGTCTAACACAAAAATGAGTTAATATTCAGAACAGGGATGTGACAAAAGGGGGCACTCTAACCCTTAAAATACAAAAAATTCTCCACCAACACTACGTACACCACCTGAAGAAAAGATYCCTCTTCCCGAGGGTCTTTTTTTTTTTTTTTTTTGAAATCTTGTTAGTGCCTAAGCACTATTAAAAAGGCAGATGGATATATCTCTGGGGGGTGGGAAACAGAGCATATAGTGATAATTCCAATATCTTAATGATGTTTAAGAGGATCTCAAAACAGTTGTAAAGAGATGTGCAGGTTATGACTTGGAAAACTGCAGCCTGACAAATGTTTTTAAAGAAGAGGATTGGATCCTTCAATGTAGGAGAGCCATTACTATCTCCTTAGCTGACCCCTGTTGATTGCACCCGAACAAGATCATCTTGACAGACTGGAACTGCATCAAGCTCGGGGGTTCCCAAGCTTCTGTAAGTGAACCTCACTTGAGGATACTTCATGCCCTACTGGGACCAGAACCCAGCTGCTCCACGCTGTGTCTAGTTGCTATGTGCTCTGCTGCGGCACCCTGGCATCAAGGCAACACTGTTTCGCCTGGCTGAGTTAACCCATACCCAGTCAGGAGCACACCAGCCCTCTGTATTTAAGGAGCACAAATGCCGGTGTACTTGCAGACTGAGCTTGACTTGCAGAAAGCTATTTCCTTAGGTTCCTCAACTATAATGTGCAATATCTAACCAGTGAGGGATCCTTGTTCTTGGTTGTCCTTTTTCAGAGACAGCTTTCCTGAGTTTGAAATACAGGTACAAGGGATTCACCTTCAGTTTCTCTTCTGAGTAAGTCAGAKACATAAGAAGAAGGGCTTACCTATACAACAAAATTGATGAAAATACAGATCACTTTAGAATCACAGTCATGAGTTAATCGCTTTTGTGAAACGCTTCTAGGAGTATGGTGAGATTCCTAAATTAAAGGTGTCACTGTGCTCAGGTGACCTGGCAAAGACTAAACAGACTTTGGGACTTCTCTGAATTAATTCTGTTTGAGTAGAGCATATTTTTAGTACCCTCCCATCAGGTCCTTGGGAAGCTTTCCTGTGGTTCATTGCTACTACTGTACCAAGTTTGTGCTTTATTTGTAACAGCCAAGTCTGAATTGCAGCCCGCGATTACCAAGCGTGATCTCCTTCCAGGTAGTCTTGGTCAAGTAACTCTTAACTTCTTTTTGATAAGAACTTGTGGCTGAATCTGCCCTGGAGAAACACAAATGTCCCATGGAGTATTCTGTAGTTGTTCCACAATGTCCAGGCAGCCATGACTCAAATCTAGGGGTTTGGTGCCCTGCAGCTGCTTTTGTTCCCACCAAAATGCACCGTAATCTCCTGCTTGGTTATCTGAGTTTCCTTAGGAAGAAAACCCAGACAGGCAGAAAATAGTGTTTAGCCAGGTCCCTTCTCATCTATGGAAGTAGGATGTGGCCAAGGTCTTCCATTAAATGTCATCCTTCATGTTACAGTCTGTGAAGGCTTTTTCAATATTTCAATATCCTTCTTGAACCATTCATTTCAAAACTGAACAGAGCAGTTCAGTAAAGCTCACAGTCATCCCAAATGCGGAGATATGATAGCTCACGGTGTTCAGCTGTGTTTATATCCGACACTGAGGTAGCCGTTTTGGCCACAGCGTTGCATTGAGAGCTTGGGTTCAACCAATTATTCAGCTGGACACACTTCCACCTCCAGCCCATTTCAAAACCCCTCCTTTCCAGGAGACAAGTCTATCCTGTAAGTATGGCCTAGATTCTTTGTCTCTACAAGTGCACCTTTGCATCTGGGATGTGCATTTTGGTGACCTCTCCGCCTCATTGTTGAATGGTCCCCTAATGTTTGTCATTGCAGATATATCAATAACGACAACATATTCGCTCTGAGATCACTGATAAATCTAATCCCTCTTGGACCTAAATAGATACATACTTCCTTGCTAATGATTTCCCCAAATGATGGTGCTACTTGTCAGAAGAAAAAGCCTGATGTTTAGAGACTACCCTGTGATACAGGAGACCTGGCCTGTGTCTTGTTGTACCCTTTCTCTGTGACTTGGAGCAGGTCATTTTTGTTCCCCGTGCTTTAGCTCAACTTTGTTGCAAGCATGCATACCTGAAGGACTGTGACCTTCTCAGACTGTGTAGTGCTTCAGGCCAGTCAGGGAAGGGAAATACATTTCTGATGTGGAGATTCTTGACAAGCTCTACCAGGATTGATCCAGAACAAGTTCAGAGACAGCTACCTGAGGACTAGAACATATCTTGCTGGGTTTGTATGACATTGGTCACGAATGAAGAAACCCCAAAGCTTGTTACAAGCATTGAGGCAGGGTTGTTGCCTGAGTTGTATGAGCATGGGCGACTGCTTCCTGGCTCGAGCTGGCCAGTCTGCTTGTATCTAAAACGTGCTCTGTGGATTTACCACCTCGTGTCCCCATGAGGCTGGGGACCTGGTACTTCAGTCTCAGCGTAGGTAAGCACATCAGTCTCTGCAACACCCGGATGGGGGCTGTCAGTAGCACCTTCTGAAACATGCTGCGTTGCAGTCTCAAGTCACAGGCTCCGAGATTTCTTCTAACCACCCAAGGCCATATTACAGCACCCCCAACACAGCTGTCTGATTTGTGTCAGAGGGTGTGAAGAAGGGAGTGAATTTTCATGTTGCCTGAGGGAACCTGGATACCTTTTTAGAGGAAACAGAGTAAAAGGCAGTAACACCTGCTGTTATTGTTATTGTGTGTCTGTTTAGAAAGAGACGCCTGCCAGGGGCTGACCTGCTCTGGAGGTGTGGTATGTGTGTTTTGGGGTTGAGGAGAGGCAGTCAGATGTCCCTAGGGGCCAGATTCCAAAAGAAACGCGGACTCCTGCGGGCCTTCCTCACCTCCTCCTCGCTGGGGGTGCAGAAAACACCCGTGGTCATTTCTTTCAGAAATAGGAATGAGCAGCTGCTCAGTACAGACCTCGGGACTTGGCACAGCACCGGCTCAGTACAGACCTTAGGATTTGGCACAGTTTAGTTTCAGTTGGATTTGAAAGTGGAAACATTGCTTTTGATAATTCCTTTTTAAAACCACACTTTGAAATGTGTTACCTCAGTTGTGAGGCTCCTTCCGTGCTGGTTATGAAAGAGTCTGGCAGAAATGCAACTCTCCTCTCGTCTGTGCTTTTCTGGTTTGTACCGTCATAACACCAGGTGCAGAGCCTGCAAGTGATTCCTGCTCCTAGAGGAATCACCCAAAAGTCAGACTGGGAGGAAGAAAGACTGAAAAGTAAATCGCTCAAGCATTCAATAGGCTGTTATTGTCAGGAGATGCTGTGCTGTTGTCTGGCACTTTTCTTCTGAGGGTCTCCTGAGCTGCTTTTTTAGTGGAGAGGTGGAGGCCCAGGAAAGGTAACTGGAAGCGTGGGGTAGACTCCACGGCATGGGGAGTCTCCACTGCTCTGTGGCTTGTACRGTGATGAGGGAGGTGGCTCAGAGCCTGCTTTTGCCCTAGCTTTCCTAAATCCTACCCTCTACTGAGCGTTTGTCAAGTGAATCATAGCTGTTAAAGCCTTACCGGTCACTGGTYGAGCAGACATAGCTTCCTTCAGATGGAGAAGGGCCAGGTATATCACACAGTACGGGTATATCTGCTACATTGGCTAAGTCCCTTAGGCTCTCTTGCCAAACCATGTCAGCATGGGCACAAGACAAGACCTGGATTCCTCTATGTCCTATTTATCCCAGGTACCAAAACAGCCTTTTGGGATTGCTATCAGCCAGGAAACCTATAAACTACTCGAGAAAGGTTTGAGTAAAGTGGATTTGATTAGAATATTTAAACAATCTGACAACAACTCTAGTCTTTCAGGAAACTTCCCTTTAATGAGTTGTTGGTCAGTCCAAGGCAAGGTTACCGTGCTGAAATTTAATAACCAGAGATTTTGCAAAATGTTGCTGAAAATGACCTAAGGTATTGGACCTTTCTGGCTTGAGCACCTGTTAATTAATATGGCCATCAAACAGCCACAATTAAATTTTTTACGTTATTGCAGAGCAAGCAAAGAGGAGAAGGAGAACTGTTCTTCACACAAAGCATCCTAGCACCGAGCTTGGAGAGGTGATGGACTGGAAAATGTTCAGCTCGTTCTGTCAAAACATCCCCAGGCCTCAGTCGTTTTGGAGCGTACATCCTGCTGGAGTCACACGCGGTTAACCCTGCCAGACCAACTGTGTGTTCTGCCCTTTGCATGCGATTGCCAGAGCAGTGATTGCATCTGCTCACTTTTGCCTGAGGCTCCTGGAACGCTTCCGGCAATGGGCATGGCTTTCGTGGCACATCACCAACATGTTCATGCACATCTATTTTCTTCCGTTTCCTTTTTCCTTTGTTGCGTTCCAGCCCTGAAGGATAAATTGCTTTTATATAACCTTAATGGGAGAAAAAGACAGGTGCCAATGATTTCTATCAGGGTACAGGTGATATATGAAATATGAACTGGTCTGTTGGCAGTTTTGCCAGTCCTGCAGTTAGTAGATACTGGCCCTATGTTCAGAATCAAAAGGGTACTAAAATTTCCCTTGGAACCTGTGTTGTTTTCACATCATTGAGAATTTAAGAGGCGATTCGTTTTGCAGCTTCTCTTAGTGTTTTGACTGTTGATTGTATTTCCACTCAGTATTAAGTTCCCTATGGGATGCCTGGCACCCTTAAGGTTACAGAAGGGACTGCAGCACTGGCTTATCTCAGTATTTGTAAAGCACAAGATTCTTTAAATTTTCTGATTGTGCAGGACATTTTTAAGAGGTATTGAATCTAATGTTGAATCTAAAGTAGGTTCTAATAAACTAGATGTGTAGGAGACAGTTGTTATAGCATTGCTTCAGAGTGAGACATTGTGAGTTTGGAGGGGGAAGCAGAATGTGTGACAAAGTAAGATTAAATATTGTAAATAGCCTCTGAGGCCTTTCCCTTAGGCAGTAAATTCTTGAGTCCTCTTGAGTCTTGTATGGGTCTGGATGCCAAGAGGTGTCTGTTTTCCTGGCTTTCCATAGTACACGTCTTTGGAACCATCTAACAGAAAGCCTCATCAGAAGCACCATCAAACAAATAACTCATTAACTAGTGCAGGCAGTTCCTTCAGCACTTGCATCAAACCGAAAGATAAGTCCTAGCTTGGGAACGTGTACCTCATTCCAGAAATCTCAGATTCGTTCCTTCAGAAACAGTCGGGAACATCTTGAGAACCTAAGGAAAGCACTGAGATGAAAGTCCGTGTCTTGTTTCCTTAGATACTTTAAAAAAATCAGGATGGATTATGAAAAATTACCCATTCATCTTGAAAGGCAAATGTACTCTGAAGACTGATGGGAGAACTCCCAGGTACCTTTACATTTCATAGAGTCAATATTTGTTCTTTCTCTATTTATAACTCCATTACTCTCTCTAGGTGGGCAGGAGATTTCAAAGGGAGACCATTTGTTTCTCTTGATTAATGCATCAATGCTAGTGGTTTGCCATAATAAATTATATCTTCTATCACAACCTGCTCATGCAGGCGAAAAAGCAAACCACAAATTTATGATGGAATTGCTCAAAGTCAAAGCTTCTCATTATTTTAAACAAAACTTTTCTTCACTCCATTATTGCATGAATGGTGAGGAAACTGAGGAGAGAATTTGATCCAATATATTTTGTTTTGAAAAAGCCCTTTAGAAACCATAACATTATTTTCCTCTGAACTTGTTCATCTGCATGGAGTATTATTGCAGGAAGATAGGCACAACAGAGAAACTGCTGCTTCATCTTATGTCTGACTTAGCTTCCACTGAATTCACAGCAGAGCTTTCACCTGAGAATTGGGCTTTACAAGCCCTGCATCTCTGCCTCATCCTCCATGAAGGCAATGGCAGCTCTGGACACTGGCTTCCTAGACCAGCTGAAGAAGCTATTGTAGGTATTCCCAACACCACTTGTGGCAATCATCTTTTGGTGGAACCCAGATTGCCTCATGCGGGCTACCCTGGGCTCTTTAAGAGCTGCTTGAGCTCTTAAGTAATAAGGTGCGTCTTGTGAAGGGAAGGTTAACTGGAGGCCAGCAGGTGTGCTGAATCTGGGCACATTCAGTGAGGCAAAAATAAATGACTTTACCTGTCACCACAGGAAAGCAAAAGGTGGTTTGGCTAGTTACATACCTCCAAGATGGGGTTGGCARGGGAAGCAAGAAATTATCATCAGCAGGTAAATAGAGAAGATTCTCCATGGGCGCTGGCAGCCCAGGTTGAGAGCTGCTAGGGAGGTGTGCTGTCCATGAAATAACACCTCTCGGACAACTGCAGAAAAGACAGAGAATGAGCACAGGGGTGGTGAGTGGGGGAAAGCTAGGAGGGTGATGCTGGTTTGTCCATCCATCACAAAAGGCTGATCCAGCAAAACCTGAAAAGGCGTTGGGAGCTGGGTGGGGTTTATTCCCTTCTTTCCTCACCAGCGACAAACAAGCCATGGCTTCAGTCAGTCACCCAGAGGGCGCATTTCTATTTCCTTGGCATGTTACTTGCATATAGAAATGCTGCCTTTTATATTAGTCATGTGCAGTCCCCCATAAGCTTGTAAGCTCTGAGCTAATGATTAGTGTGCACACATACTTCTGCCCACAAAACTACTGTCAGCCCAGACAGAACCAGATGAACCCAAACATTTGCAAATCTCTTTTAAGCCAGCAATATAGCCTCTTCTTCTGTAGCTCTGTGTGATTGTCCCAGCAAGTAATGCTACTGTACTAAGTACAAGAGATGTGTCTTCCAGCCAGTACTTACCAGGTGTCCAGGGAGAATGAAGGCACTAAAATGTCCATAGAAGCTTTCTGCAATGGGAAGTCTCTCTTGTCTAGAAGAAAGCTAACTGGAGTTACCCTGACCACAGTGTTGTGGCTACAGAGTGCAAAGGTTGGAATGGCTTGAACCTCAATGCCGTTGCGGGTTCCTTAGTCTTTTTTAGATGGCGTAGTAGGCTATGTCCAGTACTGTCTGCAAGGCCCAGCATGCCTGGAATTTGTCCCTGAATGGTCTCTTGAGACTGTTGTAATATAGATAAATGGCAATAATGTTGACTTGCATACTTAAATGCATGTGGAAGCGTGCAGTTAATGCTTGAAACAGTTCTTTCAGACAGAAGAGATTAAAAAAAGGAAAAGAAAATGTACTCTAAGCAGTGTTTTTCCTTTTAAGCACATATGAAAGGGGGACATACCTGTTTTGCTTCTTGCAAACAGCAGGCCTAGTCTGTTGTTGAATGTGCACTGATGCTAGTGAAATTACATTTGGGATTAATTTGACCCATTCACCAGAAAGGCATTTTCTCCGATTCCCTTTGATTTCTTACCAGTTTATGATCTGTGAGAAAGAGAATTTTGTTTAATTTGCTATCTGCACAAAAAGGAGTGAAATACTTTGTGCCTCTAGGCAATGATAACCCTGAGGCAAAAGCTAATGAGCTCTATCTGAGTCATGCTGGAGAGAGATCTGCTTATTGTGCATTCCTCACATGCTCTTCAGCTCTGCCTTCCTTTAGACCTGTCCTTTAATAAAGAGAATATTAGAAGGTGTTAGGCTTCAATGAAATTGCTTTCTTGCAATCTAGAATCATTCAAATTTATTGATGATCAAAGATGCAAGGGTGCGAGGGGACGGTATTACTTGTTCACTCTCACAGGAGAAGAAAGCCCTGACCTTGAACCAGGGAAGTCAGTAAGAATTTTTTCATTGACCTTACTAGATCAAACTTGAGTCCAGGGTCTGCTGAATGCCCCTGTAGGAATCCTATGGCTATCCTGTGCTGTGTCTATGCTGGAATCTGGAGTGGGACTACAGGACACGCTGCCATCCCTGGCCAGCTCTAATCAGGCCTGCCTAGGTAACAACACGGTAAAGATGCTGTGGCACTGGGTTTGTTACAGACAGTACCAGTCAGCCCTGGCACCATTTATTCAGTTCTTAGCCTATGCCACTACATCTTCACCACTCCTGTTAAGAATTTACGAAATACTTCTGGGGGTTTTACCACATCTGGCTGGTCCTCTTATAGCCCCGGGTCCAAGCAAGATAGCTCGCTTTGAAATTTCAGCTCATAAAAAGAGAAAGACCCCAATATTATTAATGCTGACAAATATGCTTAATGCTCTGCAAAATTTCGTTGGCTTCTTTCAGTCCTGTACGCTAATTAGTACCAAGGCCCCTTCTTTGGCCCTGAAACTAGCTGGCATCATCTAGCTGTGTTCATACTATCATACTCGCTTAGCCTCCAAAGCAGGATTCCTTACTGCCTGTTGGGAATGGCTGAGGTCCATGCTGACTCCCAGACTATACTCAGGAATTGTCTGGATGCCAAGTGGCCTGGGTCAAAAGCATGCCAAYGAGCAGTCTAACACTGTGTGGCCAGATGAGTTGCAGTGCCTGTGTCCAGAGCCTCGGTTGGTTCAGCTTACTAATATAGATGCGGCTGTGGTGCCATGGCTCCATGGCCATGCTTGGAAACAGCCAATTTTGTGTGAAAAATGTATCTGCCAATTAAAATGGCTTTCCCAATGTAACTGTCCTATGTAAGCCGTAACTGTAGTTGCAACAGGGATGGTGTGTGGCTGTGTGTAGAGGATGTGTGCCCAGTCATGAGAGAGAGGTGGATCTGGGTGCTGTAGGACTCTCTCGTTGTCCTTCATGCTACCATACCTACATGCCCTCAAAATGGAGGCCACAGTACRCATGAGGTTTGGGACAGATGCTGGGGCCATAATAGCATCATTTTAAGACTGAATGCTGAGATGATTCCCAGTTCGTATCAAATTGCATCATGGCATGTTTCTTCCACAGGACAAGTGGAGAATTTCCAATCAATAAATCTGCAGAAGAATTCTGGTTCCTGTGGAAATGGATGGCAATGTAAATTATTTGTGAGGATAGGCAGTAAAACAGGAAACAAAAGGGAAAAAATTGTGCAGGAGGTAAAGTTTAAAAGGGGAAATCATGAAGCTTGAGAAATATTGGGAACCACTGTAACCTGAAGTGACTCGTACCCATGCAAGAGCAGAAAAGAGCCAATTCTCCCTTGGTTGCAATAGGTGAGATAACAGAAAAAAAGCATATTGCTGTGCACATTCAACCGGCTGGGATATCTCTGTACTTCATTAGTGCTCTCAGACCGTAAGAGCTTATTAGCATGGGTGCATCAGGGTATAATTATGGCTACACACTGCCTGCCTGAGTAGGCTTGGCCACTTTGGAAAGCAAAGACCATTATATAAAATTTAATTATATAAAATTCAGCCCCTCTCCTAAAAAATCCTCCTGGAGAGCTATTGAATATGCTAAATGAAAGATAGCAGTGGTAATAAAAAAGTCAGTATGCATCATCATCCAAATGGTGGAGAAATCTCTGGAAAATTGTTAGGAGAGGCCTAATGGGTCGAGTCAAGTGGGAGTATAGTTTCATGTTACAGGTATAAGAAAAGAGTGCAAATCCTGAAAGTCTCAGTGGACTTCAAGGTCAGCTGGGTGCCGTATGCTGACATAGCAAGAAACCTTAGAAAGCCAACATCCAAATAGGCAGGGCAGAACAAGCCCAGGGAAAACAAAGGATCCAAATCACAGCTGAGAAACTCGAAGACTTTCATTGTTTCTTGAAATCCTTATATGACTTGGCCCAGGTAGAATACAAAGATGACTCCAAATCCCAATAGTTCCAATATACTGATTAATCTAAGAGCATCTGCAGAATACGAGGCACAAACTAAGTCCAATCGGATATGCTGGTCCGAGAAAAAGCACCAGGCTGTACAGGTTACTCTAACATAGAACATGTTATTATAAAGAAAATGCTACCTGAGAGAGGTTTCAACATCAATTACTTGTTGCAAACATGAGGGGAAAGGTTTTGGTTTCGTTGCAGATCACTTTGTAGTCTCCAAATATTTTATTTTTGACATTTGCACACACTGGAGGATTTTGCATCACTGTTTACAGCATTTCCCAAAGTTTAGTGAGAACAGTGCATTGCTTGGTGCCTTTGGTCTACATTGAGTTATGTCACCACCACTCCAAACCTATGGCAGAACTGGGCAAAGTCCCCTGGGATTTGTATTTGTTTTGTAAACTGGGTTTATTGAGTGAAACAAAATGGGAAAACTTCAAAGGCTTATCGTTTTGAATATTCCGCACAGCTGTTGTTTCACATTGACTATGGAGACAGGGAAGGATATTACACGTGACATACTTGGTGTTGCATTGCAAAACTGCATTATATGAAGGCCTGTGCCATCAAATTGATGATGAAAGCAAACAGCCCTTACTTCTATGAGTAATCCCATCTGCTTCCATAAGATGCTCTTAGGAGAAAGGTCAAAAAAAAAAAAGAACAAAGAGCCATTTTGTACTGGGAAACTTTGTTAGTTTATGTTTGAAGCCCTCTCCACCCAATGTAGGCATAGTTCTATAGGTACAAATGCATGTATACTTTGTTGTTAATTTACATTAACTTACAAGGAGGCAATGTGGCCAAGCAGACTGAGCGCTAACTGGACTCAGGAGAGCATTTAATCTTTTCTCATCGCTGCCACAGTTTTGCCTGTCTGACCATGGAAAATTGAGTGATCTCAAACAAGTGACTCCGTGCTTCACTTTTGCCAGGTGTAAAATGGCAGAATGCAGTGGTGTTCTTTTGGAGAATGCTTTGAGGCTTGATGAAAAGCACAGTAAGAAGTAAGTAACGGTACTATGRTTCAGAAAGCAAGATTAGTCACCTGGCACGTTTATACAAATTTATCTGTTACTGGCATGGGTACTTTATTCTCCTGCTTACAACCAAGGGAAGTTACCCGCTCGAACCTGCTTGTGACTGTTTGTGTAATCAAACATGGCTTCAACCCTAAATACAGTTCTCTAGCTGAAACTTAATCCTGGCCCAGCTCTCCTACTAAGCAGCCCTTCTTCAAGCTGATGATGGCTTAGAGTCAGCAAGGCAGGGGTTAGTAATGCAGGGTCAGTGAAAAATAGGAAAGCCTTACCGAAAATCAACCCTAGAAGGCAGTAAGATCAGCACATACAGCACTGAACTAGGAATCATGCTAACTGGGTGCATTCCTGATGGCCATTGACAAGCTGGGTGACTTTGGGCAAGTTGCTTCACTTCTCTGTGCCTCAGTTTCCTCAGCTGCAGTTGTACCTACTTTTAAAGTACTTTGGGAATCTGCATGCATGTTTCAGTTTTTATAGTTTTATAGGTAGCAGAAGAAGGAGAGGACCTGCAAGAGAGAAAGTAGGAGTATGGAAGGAGAAAGAACAATGCACTTATGTATTGTGGTCAAAAAAGAGGACTGAGATACAGTTGTTAAATGTCCTGGGCTAAAGCCATGCAGGGATTCAGGTGACTAAGTCCTTGTTCATCTCCAGCTGGGAAAGCACCCTGATCTCCTTGGAGGTGGGACCCGGTGTACCTGCTTCTCAGTGCTGAGTGGCCACAGCTCCTGTTACTGCAGGGGGAGCTGAGAGGTGCTGAGCTCAGGCCCAGGCTGTGTGTATGTAACTGGGCGCTATGAACTTCTTCTGTTCCTAAGCTGGGCACATCAACTGCGTTGCTCTTTTTGCCACACTATTAAAACCCAGATCAGACGCAAGGCTCTCCGTCTCCTGGAGGGAGGAGTCATGTTTAAGTATACCCAAACATCCTATTTAATAATGAACAGTCATTCTCCATAGTTACAGTGTGATGAGAAAGACAGAGAAGTCATCCCTCCTAGCTAAGATGTAATGTTGAACTGCATCAATATTGGCCTGTTCCCCCTTCTGGGTGGCTTTAGGGGCAAGGAATCCAAGATGTTTTGTATGATCATACATATTATTGCCTGTTCCTGAGACATATTTGAAGGCATGGCTTGATTTCAAGGGCTGTTACTCCTAAAAAGAAAGATCCACGTTGATTCGTGTTTACCCCATGGGACTATCTGTGATGGAGACACCATCCTTTGTCTGTGCTGCAGTTGGGACAGGTGGCCTCTTTCCCTTTGAAACACACAGCTGATGTTCCCACATGCCCCAAGGAATAAGGGCATTATGGAGATGGGCTTTAACTGAATCGCCTATTTGTCAAAGGCTGATATATCTTTTTTTTTGGCAGGAGCTGTCTTCTGCTTTCCTTTTGGAAGGTGTTTTTGCAAACTGGCTTAAAAACAAAGACCCCACGTGACACTGATGTAAACTTCCTCCCCTCTGCTTTGACGTATTAACAATAACATAAAGGGCTGCTCAAGCACACTTCCCATGTTTAGCCTTAAACCCTTTGTCACCAAAGTGTTTTTTTTCTCCCCCATATACTGAGTCAGTCAAATCTAATTACCCTTTAATCAGTAAAATCAACACCTGCTAACAGGGTGGGCTCTTTTAGCAAATACTGCTTCCTTTTTCCAGAGTGCTGATAAATTTCCAGGGGCCCTATTACCTCTTTGTCCAGTTGATAAGGAGCTTTGACTGATAATCTGGTAATTGGTTATCTCTTGCCTGTAAGGTAATAGTGGTGAATCTTCCTCTTGGCAAGGATAGTAGAACTAGGTGAGACAGAAATTATATGTAGCTGCTAGGAGCCAAGTGTCCTGATCTTTTCTCTTTAAAAATCAGGTCAACCCTGGAAACTATGGGGCAGAGAGATCTGGCATGTGGGATTAAAGCTTCAGGAGAAATAAAGAGTAGGGGGGGTATAGATGTTCCTTGGTCTTGCTTGTGCAGCCCTCCTTAAAAAGGCAAGGTGGCAGGGTTGTCTGTGGAGAGCAAGAATGGGACTCAAGCACCTGGAGCCTGCTGGACCACAGAGTATGTCTGTGCTGTCAGCTGAACACAGGGCCACCACCTCCCTCAAGAGCTGACTCATCTGCACCTTCAGTGTAGATCCTCAGCATGTGGAGAGTGGTTGTGGGAAGGAGGGTTGCTTAGGTGCACTTCAGGGCTGCAGTATCAGGGTGGATAGGCTATGGACAGGATTCAAGCTCAAACACATGATAGCCCCTGCTACACTTATCCTCAGCGTGGCTGGTGAAACTTGAGCAAGGGTGGCAGTGGGGGGTGGCAGTATGGACAGAAGCAAAAGCAAAGGGGGTCAGAGGGCTTACAGTTGCTCTTGAACTGGCTTTTACCACACAGCACAGGCCAGGATGGATCCCTGGTGGAAACGAGGAATGCAGTATTCATGGCAGTGCTCTTGAAAATGTCTTTCATGTGTAATCTGACAGCCAGTCTGATTTTAATCTGAGATCAGTTGAAACATTGGTAGAAATTTCAACACAAGAACCTCTTTACAAGTGCACACAGCTCTGAAAAATAGATCCTTTTGGACTGAAGTCTCTTATGCTTGTTCTCAGCTTTAAGGTGAATGGTTTTGGGAAGCTTGGCCTAATTGCATATGGATGAACAAGACAGAGGAGTATAAGCCAGTTGTGGTTTTCACTTGAGTGTTGTTTCTACTCAGGTTATTTTTGCAGGACAGAAGCTGCAGCTTTGTTCAACAGCTGTGTGTGGGCCTGGCTCCATCTCCCCATCCCTCCAGCCCCACACAGTGCTCATATATGAGTTATACAGAGACAGCTAAAATGCCAGCRTTGGCTTTACCTATCAAAACTACCCCGCCGTATCTACACCATCACTCAGCCTCTGCTCTAGCCAGATGTATTGGTTATGTCCATTATTTACACACAAACCCTATGCTTGGGCTGGAACTAACGCTGATCTCTGAGAGCTCTTGATGACCAAAGCCCAAGATTTCCCTCCTGCACCCAGGGAGATCAGGGTCCACCTGCAAGTCCTCGTGACACAGTCCAGTCCACCTCCACGTCCCCAGAGCTCAACTCAGCTTTTCCAAGATAGCATCGCTGGCTTGATGCTGCCAGGATGCAGATGGAGATGAGGCAGGATGAGGTACTGGATGTGCTTCCAGAGCCCTTTTTTAACTCTGCAGGGTGAGCAGAGCTTGAGTTAGCACCTAAGGCAGTGCTAGTTGGAAGTTAAAGCAACTGCTATGAAAGGACACAGATTTCCCAGGTTCCTGTAGGTTACAAACTCTGTGAAATCCTCCTCTGTTGAGCTGAATGGAGGGGAGAGGGGGATAGAGGGGAGCCTGGTTTGGATGGTTTCTGTCAGAAGGGAGGAGGATTTTGTGGGCTAAGACCAGTCCCAGTCCCTCAATGAGACCTAGGAGGGTTTGATTCCTGGGCCCATGCAAAGTCTCCTCTGTTGTAGGATCAAGGGTGGAAATATCTGAAGAATTGTCCTGTCACCAGTCTGGCAGGACATCACTTCTCCTGCTGATTTCAGCAGCAGCTACAAGTGCCTGTCACTCCAAAAATCCTTGTGAATTTAGGCGCTTTGTTTTGGGCTCCCTCCTTTGAAAATACTGCTCACCCTTCTGTCCGTCTGCACCAGAGAGACGAGATCCCAGGGTACCTAAAGTAATAGCAACCRGGCTTCTCCTAGTCAGCTCCCCCAGGGCACACGAACGCTAGCCCTCTCTTAACTCCTTGCACCTGACGTGGCCTGCCGCGCTGCTGCTGGACAGCTGCACATTAGTAGTCTGGAGCAAATTTGGTGAAGCGATGGCTTTTAGGACCCTGGGACCTCCGCCAAGGCTCAGGTAGGTCTGTCTCATTCGTCAGCCTCACTCAGTCCAGATTCATTCACTCCCAGGGATGTGTGCGTGTGTGTGTGAGTGTGTGTGTGCGCGCACCGAGTGCTTTTCCTTCCTGGCTGGTCCCTGTGATTCTTCCAAGCAATGGGACTAACAGTTTTCTCCGAGCAATGAGGAGTATCGGTTTGGGGCAGAAACTGCTTTCCTTTTCCTCGAAAGAAAACAAGCCGTAAGGATATTTAAGGATGCACTGCCCAGATGTGTCTCCCACCTCCACCTTGCTCGTAGGACTAATGTGCTTGACAGCTTTCAGCAACTTTGCTAGGACTTCTGCAGACTTCTCAGGTAGGAGTAAAGTGCTGATCCTTTCATATGCTTGTCTACTGCTTATAGATGAGAGCTCTTAATACAGACTGTTCAAGAACAGGTCAAGGAAAGTGGATGTGAGCAGGTCTGGGAGAGTTATGCAGGGAGCAATTTTAATCCTTTTAAAATAATCTCATGAAAAGGATCTTCCATAAAGGATTCTAAGTTTGTTAAAAGACTTTCTTAATAATCCTGAGCAAAACTATTTCATCAGAGTTGGATCTGAATAATTGGGAACAAGGAAGGGAATAATGTCAACTTCTGTAAGTTTATAGCAGTTTTTGTGCTGTGTTTCTCTGGAGAAGTGAAGAGAGTTAGGTTAGGAGACTGGGAAGGTCCAGAACATAAGTTAAAGCTAACACAGCAAGATCAAAGTATTTTGTAACGGGCCAGATTCCTCTGCTCTTAACACATAGCGCCTGACTGTTTCAAAAGTCCCCTGAGCTCAAATAAAGGAGATGTTACATGCTATGAGTGAATCATATTCTGAGCCTATGTTTGCTTAAACCAGGAGAAAAAAGTCTCATTTCTAAAGACATTGCAAAATATGAAACTAAAAATGTTCATAGCACTTGTTTTGAGATGGGCATAGTGGTTAGATACCCTGCACTTTGATGGTGTGAAATTCCATATAAGTTTTACAACCATATAGAGCTGCATAAGTCACTTTAAAATTAGCTTTCTGCTTTTTTTCTTTGTGAACGTACATATGGGTCAAGGCAAATATACTACATCTCATTTTGCAGTTGAGCAAGAATGATTAGTTCGCTCAGGAATGGCTAGTGAGGATCTCTGCTTTTGGGATATCTGTTCTAATTTTGTGTCTTAGTGTGAAGATTAGTCCGGCATATACTTTAGATGAGTGTTGCAAAACTCTGTAGTGTATAAGAGCTGCCARTTATAGTTTGCTGATGAAAAAGTGTCATTAGCAAGAGCTGAATCACACAGGACTGTGGTTTCAACACATCACAACAGTGCTGCTTGCTTCTTAGGGGAGTGCATGTGCCTGTGTGCTGCTGAGAGATTTGTGTTAGAAAGGAGGAGCCTGTGGTGGAGGGGGGGGATGCATACAGTAGCTTGAAATCTTTTACTTAATGTGAATTGAAGGGGGTTGACTTGCCTGTGATTCAGACTCCTTTGGAGGCAGATCAGTCCTGGGGGCTGCCATTCAAGGCAGATCTGCCTCTGAATGGAAAGGACTGCAGTATAGAGGGTTTTCATCTCATGCTTTCTTGGCAATGAGCTTTCTCTCGTTGCTCCTCATTGCAAGCAAGTTAATGCAGAATGGGTGCAGGGAGTGGGCAAGTCAGGGGGAAAAGCTGCAGTGTGGAAAGTACTCATCCTTCTAAAATATAGATACAGTGCATCCCAGCCAGCCCAATTGGTAAGTCTTAAAATTTGCAAAAGTGTCGCAGAGCAAGGGTACTTCCACAATGTGTGTGTGCAGCATAGCCAGAGCAATGGAAGCAAATTCAATAGGCTTTGGTGATGCTGGCATGGATGGGGGGGGGAGAATGCTGTCGGTTGAAAAAAAACTGGATAGGAAAGTTTCTGATAACAAAATCGTATTTCTGCAGCATTCAACTGTACTGTCACACTTTGGGAGAGGAGGGATAGCTTAAAAGCCTATGTAGTTCCATGGTAAGGTTGTTCTCTGGAATATGGTCTGTAATCCTAACAGCACAGCCTTCCATGTGTTTCCATAATCGTTGATGTCTTCTGCCAGATCCAGGCTATGTTTCACAATAGCAAGTGTGGCAGTCATGTTGGACTGTACCTTGTGGGACAGGAAACATGGTTTGGGGCAGGAAAGGGCAGTACCCAGTTTATAGTGGCTCTAATACTGCTCTATAAGTTCAGGAGCTGGGCAGCCACAAGATGAGAGAAGGTAGGGAAAGGTACAGTATTTTCTAGATCACACCTTATGCTTTCCCAAAACATTTAGCAAAGATCAATGCTAACAGCTCACCCAGCAGTGGTGGTGCAGCCCCATTGCTCTCTCTGTAGTGCTTGAAAGGCATGCACCATGGGCCTCTGCCAAGGAGCAGTGGCCCAGATAACCCCTCTTGCTGGTCGAGTGGCTCTTTTGTTGCTATTTTGTTACTCCTATATATGGATCATCAGTTGGTATAAGGAATGGAAGTAGGGTGGCATTTTAGCATAATTTGACCATAATGGTCTCTAGCCATTTATTCACTTTTTCTGTGGTTCTGGGTTCCTCTCTGGCATGCCTGGAATTCAGCAGGTGAATGTCTTTGGGGAACCCCTATAGCCCTACCATGTGCCATCCTACCTAGAAGTGGTGCATTTGAAACAGGAGTTCTCTACATCCGAAGGAGATGAACAGATTTGTATTGATTATCGCTGCTCAGGAATGCAAGGCCCGACATGGTCCCATGAGAGGCTTCTGTAGTAATTCATCTGCTGCTCACATGTGGGAGGGAGATGCCAGAACTCACTGGGATGTAAGGGCTTTTCCAGGTGGCAATACTCTTCTCAGAAGGCAGCAGATGCTCTTCAGAGAAAAATGTTTTTTTAAACTCAATCCTGTAGACCTTGCTTAGCAGCAAAGCTTTACTCTCAGCTTGTTTTGAGTCAGCACTGCCAGGGAAGGTCCGCTATTAGGAATAGGTCATGACCTTTTTGTGATGGGCGAGACGGAGTGTTTAACTCCAGTTCTGAAAGGAAACAGACTGTGATGGTCAGTCTTGAGCTCTAAGTAGATCTGGCTCACACACAGCTGCTAGGCAATAGGATTGGCAGCAAGACTTACTGAGAGCCCTGCTGTACACCCCTCCCAGTCCCACAGTGGAGCAGAAGGACCATCAGAGGTTGTTAGCACATCCTCCCAGTGCTCTCCCACTGGCTGGGTCTTCAAGGTGTGTGTCCCTTGGCTGCAGGAAAGTTTCTTTTTTATGTAGGTTGTGGGGAGGCATCCTGAGAAGGGAAGTAGAGGCCGAGAGCAGTGAGCTGAGTCACTCACAACAAAGCAGAGAGGGAGCTGGTAGGGATCTGCATGTTCTCGGCTCTCAGCCCTTTGAGTGCATGGTCTCACCATGTGGCTCCATTCCTCCTGTTTGAACAGCTCAARCACCGCAACCTGAACATGACGAGTGCATGTCGTGCTGGAGACCAGTGCAATCTGAGATGTAAGAATTAAAATTCCTTTTACATGAAGTATTTGAACTATGTGAAGAGTTTTGAGTTGTTTTCTGTAATAGTTCTTTAAACATTGATGTTTGCAGGAGGGTGTGGGGGGAAGAAGTAGGTCCCTAGGGAGAGAGGGGAGTAACTAGGCACTTTGCAACCACTTCTCCTTAAGAAGGCCTGGACTTTTTCTCTGTGGCTACTTGTTGTACAGGGTCTTGGTCTAATCTAGTTCCGTGGTCATTTCTCGTGCTCAGGACTGTTTGAAGGCTCAGGACTTAGTGTCATAGTATGTCACGTACCTTTGTGTTCAAGGTGAAACCTGAAGACTGTGATGGGGTGTGGGATAAGAGGTTGTTTTTTCAAGTCTCTGTGCTTCAACTGTGAAACACTTAATCCTAATCTCAGTCCCAACAATGAGCCATCTGAAATCCCTGCTGGTTGATACAACTTCACCTTTGGTTTAGCCCTTCTCTGTCTGTGGTGGGTGTCCAAGATAAAGCAATGGTTTACCCTACCAGCGGATGCTCTTGTTCCTGTGCATAAACTCTAGGTCCTGGGAGGCAGTAATTCATGTACAGGGCGTAAAGTGTGCTCCTTGGAGCTGCTGGGTTAATGAAAGTAGGACCAAAATTAGTCTTTGGTTCTGATTTAGAATACAGGAGTTGAAAGCCTAGTCAACAGCTATTGCTCATGCCCTGTATGCCATCTCTAGCTCTAGCCAAGGGGTTACTTTTACAGACTCACAGAATAGTTGAGGTTGAAAGGGACCTCTGGAGATCATCTAGTCCAACCCCCCTCCTCAAAGCAGGGTCAACTAGAGTGGGTTGCTCAGAGCTGTGTCCAGTTGGGTTTTGAACATCTCCAAAGGTGGAGATTCCACAGCCTGCCTGGGCAACCTGTTSCAGTGCTTGACTGCCCTCATAATAAAAAAGGTTTTTTTAATGTTTAAATGGAATTTCCTGTGTTTCAGTTTGTGCCCCTTGCCTCTTGTCCRTTAATTGGGCATCACTGAGAAGAGTCTGGCTCCATCTTCTTTACTCCCTCCATCAGATATTTATACACATTGATAAGATCCTCTTGAGCCTTCTCTTCTCAAGGCTGAACAGTTCCAGCTCTCTCAGCTTTTCTCCAATCCCTGAATGATCTTTGTGGTCTTTCTCTGGACTTGCTTCAGTAAATCCATGCCTTTCTTGTGCTGGGGAGCCCAGCAGTGGACACAGCACTCCAAATGTGGCCTCACCATGGCTGAGTAGAGGGAAAGGATCACCTCCCTTGACCTTCTGGCAACACTTTTCCTAATGCAGCCCGGGATGCTGTTGGTCTCCTTTCCTGCAGCATTGCTGGCTCATGGTCAACTTGTTGTCCACCAGGACCCCCAGGTCCTTCTCTGCAGAGCTGCTCTCCAGCCAGTCAGTCCCCAACATGTCCTGGTGTGAGGGGTTATTCCTCTCCAGGGGCAGGACTTTGCATTTCCCTTTGTTGAATTTCTTGAGGTTCCTTTTGGTCCATTTCTCTAGCCTGTCAAGGTCCCTCAGAATGGGAGCACAACAATCTGGTGTATCAGCCACTTCTCCAAATTTTGTATAATCTGGAGCTAAATCAGGCTGTGCAAACACATGTCAAATTCTGCTCTGCTCACGACCGGCCAAGGTGACCATTTCATTTCCAGTTCCATACCTGCAGGGAATTAGGTTTATGTGATTCTGATGCCACGACTGCTCTGATTTTATCCCCTCCTCAATAACTTTCCCATTCATTAGCCAATTTCAGACATACTGGACAGAATAGTAGTGGCATCTGATCTACTCGATTGCCACTAGTTTCGTGTTAGTGGAGAGAGATCCTTTCACTGCTGCAACAGTGCAGAAAAGACTGCGCTGTGAACTCAACCCTTTTCAGACAACAGAGAATCCAGTGCAGGGGAGCCATGCAAAAAACTTAGGTTTCCAAGTATGGAAGAAGCTGTTATTGGCGCTCACACCTTATCTGACACAGGAGAATCCAGCTGCGGGACACAAAGCTGTAGGAAGGAGAGTTCCAATAGTGGTGCTCCCCCTGGGCCTACTTTAATATTTATGTTCTTTGTATCGTTTTCAGCACAAGCTGGATCTGCGCAGCGCTTTGCTTAAGGGAGCCTGATCTGGCATCAAGCCAAACAAATACTGATATATCCCATGCAGGCCCTGCAGGTGAGCCCTGGGTAACTTTCCAGAGCTCTCCCTGGAGGCTCTTCCTGACTTTGAAGGCACAGAGATCCTTTCTGTTCAAGAATGGCAGGTTTCAAGTGAAAGCTGCTTTTGCCACCTCCCTGCTAATTGGCTCAGTGTGTTTGTTTGAGCTGATGAGGGCTGCAGTTGGGAGGGCAGAGGCTCTTCTTTCTCCCTGATTGCATTTAATCAGCCCATAATAAAGGCAATTTGTTTGACAAGACCATTCACCAAATTATCACCAAAATCTACATGCTAACAGCTTCTGAATGGCTTTAGTCAGACTTTGATACTGTTTTTGGAGTGCTGAATGGGTCGATGGTATCAAGGGGGGTCCAGGATTTCCATGTGTTGAAAGCTCTGGGCTGGAAAAAGGGGGATTTTCAAGAGAAGAGCAGATATGATTTCTTTTCCAGTGCAGCAGTGTAATTCAGTAAGGAGGTTTGTGCTTTTTCGTGCAAAGGGCAAACAGCCATGCTTTAGACTTCGTTTAAAGGCTGGGCCAAACCCAAAGCACCTACATGCCTTCCCTTGGTGAAGGGCTCTAAAAGATGAGGTTGGGTGGACCTCAGGCTGCTACTTGAAGAGGTTATTGCCCCAGGCTGTATTTTCCTTGTTAGCTGGAGGTTATATGTGCCAACACATCCATCATAGCTGTGTGGGCTGCAGGTCTCAGTTTGGCTTGTTGAAGGAGGTCTGTGCTGGGGTAGAAGTTCTCCTTTGCAGAGGTGACAAAGTTTAAAACCTCACCAAAGCTAGTTAAAAGCCAGTTTTGGTTGCTTTTGATCATGTTCTGGAGACCTGACTGTTGCTGTGCTTCTGGTGAGTTGTATCAGAAAGGTCTTCTGAGCTGAGGGATGGCTGGGTCTGTCAGATGGAGCTGAGTGGTTTTCTCGTGGGGAAGCTGTTGGTAAAAGTCACCCTGTTTTTATGTCCTGTGTCTCTGTCAGTCAATGGGCAGCAGTTTAAAGCCCTTAGGGAGATGAGTGGTGTTGGAGGAGGATGTCAGTCAGAGGGTGCCAGTTCTGCTGCTGTTAGGAGAAGAACTGAAGCAGAGAAGCTGGGAATGATTCAGTGCCTTAGAGATTTGTTCTGGTTCGTCAGCAGGGGTGAAGTTTGCAAACACCAATATACTGGGTTAAACAAAGATGCAAATGTGTCTGTGGTCCTGTCCTGAGGCCTGCTCTAGAGAGCATCATGGATGTCCCAGGGGTTATGATRATATTGTGAGGGAGAATTCAGTGCTTGCTGACTCTTAAAATGTTCAGTGTTTACTTTTGCCCACAGCTAAGGGGACTGAGCTGAGTCTCACGAAGAGAAACGTGTTTCTGATCCCATGTATTGCTTGTCCTGTGCTGTGATGAGCAGCGCTGTTGTTACTGCTGGGCAAAAGCAGCTGCAGGTCTGTATTTGGGGTGCCAGGAAAAGGAGGCACCATGAGGGAGGGAAAGATGGGGTTGCTCAGGGCGCCGGGTGTCTCATCACGCCTCTGTGTGAGCCCCCCTATATGTGATGGCTTCAAGCTTTGTGCCGCACTTGAGAGCTATGCGTACGTGCCTGGCTCATGTTGTGCCGAAATCCATGGGAGACAATAGTAGGGTCTTAAAAACTCCCGAGTTCTGGGCAGTATTTGGAGGTGATCTTCAAGGAGGAGTAGGGATCCTTGGGATCCCCAAGGATCTCAACGCGTGTGTGATGACTAGCAAGTTTAAATAGCGTATATACTAAGGGTTGTGGCCCAGAAACTGACCCACTGATGGAGATGTCTGTTGGTACCAGGAACGTTTTATTTAATTAGTAACAAAATTATTTTTGTTAATTAATTTTGTTAATTATTAACAAAAAATTCACTGTGGTAATTCTAATTACACRCTTTAAAATACCTTGGGTTATCAGTTCACAGTAGATTCTGCTTCACATCCTATCTATTCTAGGAAAACATCCTTGCAGCATTCTTCCTATGTCTGTGCGTCATGTTAGGGATACAAATGCCACAGAATTAATGAAAGAAATTGTTTATGTCCTCAGGTAAAACTCGTTCCCTGATTTAACACTCTGTGAAAACAGTTTTTTATAAAATGCAAATAGTTTGGTGAATTAAAAAATGACGGTACTTAAGTGATAAATATATCCTTTCTAAGCTGAGATTCTTAAATGCTAAAATCATAATTTAAGCTGGGGGGGGGCAGGAATTAAGTCTCTATGGGGAAAAAAAAACAACATTTTTACACTTTGCACTTCTGTTGATCCTTAGATGATGCTTATTTAAACATGGCCTGATCTCCCTGAAGCTCTAGGTTTTCAGAACTGAAAATCGAGCCGTGCCGCATTTAGGTGGTTAGGCAGCGATTTAGGTGGCCGACATCATGTTTACCTGGCTGCTTTTTTTGAGATTGGCTGCTTGCCCTTGGCATGTTTGTGCCTGTGTAGACCGAGTTTTCTGCTTTCTCTTCCAAGATGGCAATCCCAGTCAGAGCAGTTCAGAGGATTTTTAGTGGGGTTTTCTTGTTGCAATCCTACAGCGTTCCTTGTGTCCTTGCCAGTGCTGTGCCTCGCTGATGAGGTACTGCCCTTGCCTGGGATTTTTGTGTGCTTTCCAAGAGACAGGCAGGGCCAAATCCTGCCCAGCTGTGAGGCAGCTTTGCTGACGTGCCAAGGCTTTGCAGGGTGCAGATAAGCACAGAGCTTGATCCCACCTCATCTTGATGATTAAATCTGATACAGAAGTAATAATTTTGAACATTTTTAAGAGAACAACTTGAGTTACCCATTATTATTATTATTAGTTACCAAGCTGCTCCTTTTGCCTGGGGAAAGATGGCGAGTTTTGTCTCTCTCAGGCTGGGTTTGGGCTGATCCAAGTATGTCTATCTCAGCTCCCTAACTGAGGATGTGAGCTCATTCGTAGTAATTAAAGTATGTCTGCTCTTTCGGGGATGCTTAATGCTTGGCTGCCTGGAACCCATGCRTGTCCTTTCATGTTAGCGAGAGGCAACGATGGTTGGGCAGCTCTGAGTCACGCCGTAAAACAGAACATGGCTGGGGCTCTTCAAATGTACCTTGTGCCCTTGAAGAGAGGTGGTAGGTGCTATGTTATCAGTACTGATGGCACTCCTTTGGATGTGAAGTACTGCTGTACAGCATTCACTCCTGGCTCCAGCCAGACCCTTGCATGGCAAACTCTCCGAGCAGTCAAGCTTCAGAAGTATACCTGAATTAACAGAGGGCTCTAGCACACAGCAGAAGAGTTTGGAGTAGATAAGACACAGCAGAGGCYGTGTGCTCGAAATGGAGCTGCTATTTTAAAATCTTCGATGCTGTGCTGTGAGTTGTGAGGTGAAGGGAAGAGGAGACCATGGATCAGTCTCTCGTGCAAACCCTTTTTCCTTATGGCTACTCTGCACGCCACATCTACAACTCAGGCTGAATCAGTTTAAAAGAGCGGTGGCAAATAATGCTGGCTGAGGATGTGCAATGCAGTAGTCTTGGATCCCCGCTCCTGTGGACCTTGCTGCTGACCATGCTTGAATTTTTGAAGCCAAAAGTCGTGGGGAAGATGCTGGAGAAGTGTTGGACAGTGGTAGTAGGGGGCCAGGTAGGACAGAGGCTGGCACCAAAGTGCTCTCTGAAGAAGCTCTCAGTGCTGTAGATGCATAGTCTGGACACTTCAGTTGTGGTGGGCAGGGGAGATTGCGTCCACCTGCTGGCAAAGTATCCCAGATCACTTACAACAGAGGAAAAAAGGTGCAAAAAAGATTCCCGTTTTTAATGTTACAGTAAGAGGAGAAAGCTTGTAAACCCAGAGACACTTGCCAGCAGAGACACTTTTTCCTGCAGCCCATAAAAACGCCAGGAACGCAAGGATGCGGGAATGGTCTGTCTTCAGGTGAGTTATACTAAACCTACAAGAGACCAGGTACCCGATGGCGTTGCTCGTCCAAAAGGAGCCGTTCAGACCACCTACTCTGAGGCCTCCTATGCGATTGTGTTGTTTTATTTTGATCCGCTATCAGATTGTTTCTGCTTGTGGTTTTGCTGCTGTGATATTATCCCCATGTGCTGTGTTAGCCTCAAGGGTTTAAAATGGGCTTTCACTCCAACAGGTAAACATAAAAACACAGCAGTGGGGGGATCTTCTGCTAATTTTTCCTCTGGGATTTTGGTATCACACCGTTTTGTGGCCTCAGCGACCTGCTGTCTGTGCCTGGGACCTGTGTGCTGCAATCACTTTATTCCTTGCTCTCCTGCGCTGATATTAAAGTTGCTCTATGGTAGAGACTATTCCTGGCATTTCCTTCCTGTGTTTGCTGTATTTTGCGAAAGCTTTTGCCTCACGCATTTTTCCCTTGAAGCTCTGCTGGGCCAGGAGTGCAGACATTTAGTGCAGTTAGGCTAATGGGCAGTAACTTGAGCTGCTGTAGCTGGATTATGTTAAACTTTGGGCCCCTGTCTTTAGAAACTCTCTTAGCTCTGTGATCTGTGGGGGGGCCGTGACTGCAGTGCTGCTGTGGCCCTGGAGCCATCCGCAAGATGCTACGGGACAAAACCCTGCACTTTGCTCTTGAAAAAGTTTAGCTTTTGTGTGGAACTTCCTACATTCAAAGAACAGCACAAAAGTTGCAAATCAAGCACTTGGGAAATTAAGAAATGGTAAAATTAAGCTAGTTTGAGCTCCTTGAATCAAGCCCTTTGGGCACTGACATTACGAGTTACTCTTTAATGAGCACATACTACTTTCTTTGCCCCTCCTGCCCCTCTTGGGACTCCTGTATTGTCCAGTGCACTGGACAGCTGCCTCACACTTGATCATTTGTTTTATCTTCCTGGTTCAGGATGGCCCTGGGGCCTTTTTTACCCTGCGTTATTTAAACCCTAGTCCTCTTGTTGTGAGTGCCTTGCAAACAGGGATGTGTCTACCTGCCCAGCTCTCCTGGAAGGGGAGGCGGGAGCGTTATCTGCATGGCACAGATGATGCTAATCTCTCTGCCTGAGATGCTCAAGAGCTCTCACTGACTGCCCAATCTGAGGCACTAGGGACCTGATAAAATTTTCAGAGGCTATTCAGCATTTAACTGCCTTCTCTGGTAGCAGCCAATGCCCTTACCCACTTTCTCAAGCTGTAACAGGCAGCACACAAAAAAAATGTGGCATGCATGTGCAAAGGGGCTGCACAGGTTAAACTGAGCATCACAGCTGCAAAGTCAAGTGCACATAACTACGGAAAGGGAAAAGTTATACCTATGTTTTATATGTAATATCAATTAGAGGTAGATACCATAGCAAGCTTGCAGTTGTTGGCAGATGTGCTCTGAACCCATAAAGCAGAGTTGTAAGAAGGGTCTAGTTTTGCATAGCCTTTTTTTTTTTTTTTTAGTGCAGTCATGCTTTGAAGATTACTATATTTGGGATGAGATAAGAGTACTTAAAGCTGAGTTACAAATTTGGGGTCAGTCCTTGCAATGTGTGCCAAGAGATCCTTGTAAATGAATTTTGAAGATACTTCCCCTCAAAAAAATTTTTTTTGTTACTGTCTTGTCATAAGGGGAAAAAAACATAAACATGTCTTTTCAAAGGCACAAAAAGATCTACTTGTGTAGGTAATATCCCTAAAAATAGAGCCGTTGGGATTTGTCCAGTTTAATTTCTCTCTGGATTTTTGTGTGTAACCCCTTGGAAACGGAGGTTGTTGATCTGACTGTTTCCAAAGCACGTTGGTCTCTTCACRTATCTTTTGTACGGGGGCCGCTTCTGTTGTTAACACTGTTTGCTTCCCGGTTTATGTGCTCGAGCTGAATTCCAGCTCAGAGTGGTTAAAGCTTTATAAAAGTGAGCCRAGCAGGGAAGTGGCTCCGCAGCTGATGATGAAGCGCACACATCTGTGACCCACGCTGTGCTCACATGTTTCCTTTATTGTTAGCCTCACAATAAAGGGTAGCACTGGTTTTTGTTCCGCTAAACAACTTTGATGGAATGAATTGTATAGAAAAAAGAATAGACGAAGGCGGGCTGTTATTTGCCAAAATGCTCTTTGTTTTAGCTGCGTTGTGTGGGAYGCAGAGCTCCCAGAAGAGGATAGTCTCACTTCCGTGGCAGCCAGGAGGACCTGATGCGTTGAACGGCGAGGCAGAGACAGAGGTGCTGGAAGAAGAAGGGCTGAAAAACTTCTGTGACTCTTCCTGCCCTTTTGGTCTGCTTGTCCTAACAGGCAGCCCTAGGATTTCTCTTCCCACATTGCAGGAGTGGTGGCTCTGCTACGCCAATGAGTTGCACAGTAAATGTGGTTGGGGCTGCTTAGTTTGATTTGGCTCAGAGTTAGCATGCACAGGTGGTAGTAGTGCTTTTTTGGCAGTGCAGTAGTCCTCTGTCTGGCTGATGGCTGGAGTGTAAAAGTCTACCATGAGCTGCAAGAAGCTGAATGCTTAATATTAGGAATTCATTTTTCTTGCTGGAAAAGAGAAAAGCACTTTCTCTCTCTCTTTTTTTTCTTTTCTTTTTTTTTTTAACTCTGTCCATATAATTGGGGAGCACAGGGTTCAAGTTCAAACTGATAAGATTATTTTGCTTCCCTAAGCTGCATGACAATAGTCCCCTTGGCAAATTGAGCCATGGGCATCCTTTCGCTGTAATGGGAACCAATCTCATTAGAAACCGAGCTGGATTAGCGAAGAGTCCAGTCTGCCATACAGATACGCATTCTGACCCCAGCAGGCCTTAAATGCCTTTTGTTCACTTCAGCCTCTTCTGCATTTTCCCATCGCCTGCACATCAGTGTGGTGGAGCTGATGGTGACTGTTTCTGCTCAAGGAAAGCCTGCTGGGGGAAGGAAAGGAAGTTGGGTGGGCAGTGTGGTATCCCAATATGTCTTGTACTCGATATGATTTAAATAAAGTGAGACATTGAAAAATCACTTGATTTAAGTCATACGGAGTACAAGACTGATTAAGGTACCTGTTGCAGGACACTGGAGATTAAGAGCCTCTCTTCACTGGTTTGACCTGTGAGACAGAAGCAGAGCCTCTTCTGCCTCTCAGCATTGCCCTCTTCTACAGATTAAAAAAAAATAAAAWTCTAGATATATTTATACCAGCCTCACTAATGCCTAGACATGGGGAGCTAACTCCTTCTGTTGGGGAAAAGAAAGACACACCTTCTCACTGAAGACCTGTGTTGGTTCCCTCTGTCCTTCTCAGCGGTGGCTGTTGGCTCTTACTGCGTGTGGACCATCTAAGTTGCTTTATCAGGCACCTGGGGCCGAGATCCTTAAGCCGGCTCTGCGTGCACCAGTGCCAGCGTGGGAGCAGCGCAGCTGGGCCTGCGGTGGGCTCTCGAGGGGTGCTCTGCCTCGGGAGTGGTGCTGAGCTGTGCAGGTGCTGCTGCCGGAGACGCTCGGTGCATGCTTGCGTTGGCCCTCGCTCAGTGCTGGTGTGAATGCTGCTGTTGCCTGGCGTTTGCTTGCTTCCCTTCTGTATGCCCTCATGTTTGGCTTTAGGGACCCAGTTTTTATTTTTGCATATATAAAATGTATATTCTGTGGGTAATTTAATTTAAAGCAGCGTGGCTGTTCACATGAGGGAGAGTTGGTTTCTCTTTATGTCCCCTCCTAATGGATATGAAGTGGCTTTTTAACCCTTGTTCTTGCTAATGGCATTTATTTAATCAGGATAATTAAGACTGCTAAGCTATAGCATCTCTCTCATCAGCCAGGCTGTAAATAGGAGTTTTATATAGCTGAAGAAACAGATCTGTGTTCTGTTCCTGTTACATTTCTGGATATGTTTTAAGATTTCTCAGGAAAATCAGCACAATGAAACACCCTTTGACAATAGCGATCTCTTTTCTTCATGGTGCAGCCTGAACAAGCATTCAGACCCTTTCCTTCTGGGATTGCTCATTTCCTCTTTCTCCTAAAATAAAAACAATAGTCCCCCAAAAGCACAACCTCTGCAGCGCGGGGACGGAGCCAGCCTCTGTCACCCCACCAGTCAGGCCTTGCACGGAACATTGTTTTCTGTTTTTCCCCCTCTGAGTTGCAACTTGGGGAGAAAAATAGAGAGAAAGCAACAAAGAGACCCTTCTCATAGGCCGCTTTAGTGCTGTCAAAAGTACTAACTAATGCCCACCCTGAATTTTGCTCAGTGCCTTTTTCAAAGGCTTCCATCCTTTATACTCACGAGGAGAATGAGGCACACGGAAAAGAAATCACATTCGCTAAAACGAACTATCATCAAGCAAACTGGAGGTACAGCCCTTGGGTCTTCTCAAGCCTGGGGCAGTAGCCCCAGGTCTGCTTCAGCTGTGAGGGGAGCCTGTGATTAAAGAGACTGTCACAGACCTCCTGTGTGGGCCCACCTGCACAGCGCTGGAGTCACCGCAAGAGCCTGGTGTCCGTGGGACTGAGCCTTTAGTCTCTCTGCACCCTGTTTCCCCGCCTGTCCCTTCTGATTACAGGTCTGCTGGGAGTGTCTCGTACTGTAGCTTGATTCCTTGCAGGTATTTTGGAGCCCAGCTCCCATACTGACCCCAGTTGGGATGACTTCCAAATAGTTGTGGGGCTGGGGGCTTGTACTACCCCCTTAAGAGCATTGCCTGTCTGAAGACTTTCTGATGCAGAAAGGTGAAGCAAAACATGCTTGACAGCACCAGCCTCTCCCCCCTTGTGGGCACTGAATGCTGGAGTTGTTGGTAGGAGAATAAAAAATCTGGAGGTGCAGCTTGGTAGGTCTGAACCTGCTTATTTCCCTCGCGGGCGGGTTTCAGTGCAGTGTAAAATAACTCATGCTTTTGTCTGGGAAAGGCTGTGGATGGGGAGGCTTGTGCTGCATGCAGGCGATGTGCTCCCCCCACGGCTGGAGCGGGAGGGGGCAGCCACAGCTGATTGATGGGAGGCAGTTTGCCAAGCAGGGGCAACTCGGTCACCTTGGGTGGTGTGCCCTGAACTGAAACTGGGTAGGCTTTTAATAGCGGGGTTATAGTCTACTACTACTTTCTACTTTTTGCTACTTTCAAGAGTGTTTTTACCTGATCCTGTTTGTGACTAGTTGGACAAAGTTACTCCTGGAAAGGATGCCTTCATTTGCACTTCTGCTCTCAAACATCGAGGTAACCTCAGAAGGAGTATACAGAGGTTTTACGCACATCTGCAAAGCTTGTCAGCAGATCTTTTTGCTAAAACACCGCTTCAGCAAGTTGCTAGCCTGTCAGACCTATGGTGGCTGCCAGCCCGTGCCAGGCAGCAGACCTGGAGAGGGGTGAAGTTGCAGCTGGGGCTGGCAGGAGTGTTTTCTTTCAGCCTGGCCTGACAACAGAGGGCTCTGAGATGACCCCCTCCACTGTCCCTGTGCCTTCCTTGCAGAGATGGGAGAGAATGAAACACTTCCACCCCTTTCTTTACCACTGGGACTGTGTCCAGCTCCGTCCCCTCTGTTCCCCAGGCCAGTATTCGCTTGGTCCAAATTTTACACGTTGCCTTACAAAGGGGCAAATTGGCCCAGTGCATCTTGAGCATAAGAGATTTCAGAATTGGCTTTAACCTCAGACCTGTCCCTCTGTGCAAGAGTCTTCTGTGTGTTTGCAAACTACTTTTCTGCTCTGGGGTTAGTGAGGGCTGCGGGTTGCTGTTAGCCCTCTGTGTGGGATGTTCCCCAAGTATCCATGGCTGTTGGAAGCCAAATTGCATTTTAAAGCCCCTCTCAGCCTTGTCAGTGTTGGGAATAGCACAAGGGTGCAGCTCTAGAGTATATAGATATCGGGGTGCATTGGCCCAAGGGTCCCAAGCTAGAAAATGGTGGAGGGGGATGGAGGCTGGCTAGAGGTTTGACCCCTTGTTTCAGGGCCTTTCTAGCCCATTTCCTAGCGTACTTTTCTGGAGAAGATCAGAGCTGCCTCCATCCCAACCCTGTGCTGTTGGTTTAATGGCAGCACTGACAGATGTGGAGGGAGCCTGCTTCTTTTCCCTGAACACTTGGCCTGGTGGTGTTGGGGCGAGAGTGAGGTCAAAACCCTTTTCTGCTCTTGAAGGAATGACTATCAAGGGGCAATAACTTTCCATTTAGGGCTTTCATTTCCATTGGTGACAATGAGCCTGATTTGCATTGTAGAGAAGCTATCGTATTAATGGGGCCTAGCTCATGTGATAGCAAAGTTCAGCTGTGCTCCAGCCCCCATGGGATGTGCAGCGAGGGGAAGAGGGTCAGGAACTTTCTTAGACATTAGGAATGTGGAAGGCACACTTTTCACAAAAGAAATGTTCAGGGGGAGAGGCAGGGAAATGCCCCTCTGATGGTATATTTAGAAAGATATGGAGCATGCAGGAAATCAGTGGACACAGGTGGAAAGTTATTCTCCTGGGTCATCATCTGTGTGAGTCTTGCCTGGCCCCATGTGGGGAGCTCTCAACCCTCCTGATGCCCAGCCAGCAAGAAGCTTTGGAGGCATCTGTGCATTTTGAATGATCTGGTGTGGGCCATTTATTTCTCACTCTGATGGCTTGTTTATGCTAGTGTTTCAGTGATAGATCAGTGTTGGTGTTTGTAATGAGGCGTTTTAGGACTACTCTGGAAGTATTAAAACCTGCTGTAGTAAGGTAAGGCTGCAGGTAAAACACCTTGGAGGCCAATTTGCCAGGAAGATGGGTATGGTGCTTTTTGTTTCTGATTTAACTCTAAATTTTCTAGCTTTACTTGAAAACTATAATGTTTCCTTCCTCTTCTCCTTCTACTTTTGGATTTCTGGCAGGTTTCCAAGTAACATGTTCAAGCACACTCAATAAATTTATTAAGAGTAATTCAGTTACATAACACTGATCATCCATGGCTGTACAGGCATTTTACCATTGAGAATAAATAGCAATAACATGATTTTGCAGATGGAGAAACTGGGGCACAGATCATGCCATCAGCAATGGGATTCTTTTTTACTAAACTATACCAAAGACACCTTCACCTCACCTGAACGTTCCTTTGGACTTCTGGGGATGCTTCATCTGACGTGCATTACATCTACATCTGAGTAGGTACCCTAGGATTGTTGGTTCCTCTCCATTTACCCAAAGGAGGTCCAGACAGCTAGCTTAGAATAGACAGATCCTGCTTGAAATCACTGAGCTGGGCAGCAATAAAGCTGATGTCCTGACCTCCGGTGCATCTCCTGTGCCATATTTAGTTCTCAGCACTTAATTGATATGCAATGGAGATACTTCCTAACAGGATAGTGAGGTAGGGAACTGGAGTACCTGCTGTTAGTGTCCTTACAAGTACAGTTTACCCAGTGGATTGCTAGCCTTGCAATTGCTGCCTCACCATGAGGAATGCTAGGTGATACTCCTTGTGTGGCTCTGATGGAGTTGGACTAGTGCTCACTAGCTTCAAAACTAGATTTCTGTCCTCTTCCATTTAAAACACTGGTGCAGACGCTAAGGAATAACTCAGATCGTTTTATACCTTAAGGATTGCTCCTTTATGTTGTGTTGTTTTACCTTTCTGGGAATGACCAGTTCTGCTTTCCTCCCTCCCTCTGACACAGCAGGGAAATTGGTGTAGCAGAAGAGGCTGAGGAAAAATCCCTACCAATCCCTCTAAGACTTTGCTCCCTTTCCTCTCATGGACTTGAGCTTATCTGCCTCAGACTCTGCAGCATGAGGACATTCATGTAACAAGCCTAAGGAGCAAACCTGGAAGAGACTGACTTCAGTGGCTTAAGATTAATGCATGTGGGTTTTTTTTTCTACTTTTTCACTTTACAGCCTAGTGACATTCATTAGTTGTTTTGATGTATGTGCCATCTTCTCTCCTTATAATTGCTGTGCCTCCTTCTGCGAGCAGAATGGCATTCATTCAACCTGGGAATTTGTTTTCTTGGGCGTTGCAAAATGAACTAGGTATAAATGCTGCAATTAGGAGGTGATGGGCTAATCTCATTAGTCGATGGGAGAAAACATTGGGGTTGGTGGGTTGGATAATGAAATCTGAAGATAATTTTGATGTGCCAGATGGCCTGGCATAGTGGTTGCCCTAATTTGGAAGGAAAGAGAGCCAATAGTGTCTTGGAAGAACAAAAGCTGTAGCAAGAGGCATGTGGTTTCTCTGAGCTAAAAATCTGTTTCTGTGTTGTCTGTGAGTGCAGGCGTGTGGGATTCATCCAGGCCTGCTGTCTTTTTTTGGCCTTTTTGGCCTGTTTTGGGCAGAAGGCAGCCAGTAAGAGAAGACCTCTCATAAAAGTTAATGAGGCATTGACAGTACATTGCTGTGTTTCTAGGACCAGTGGCTTGGCAAGAAGAAATAATCCAGACACCTCACTTGTTTGGAAAGGGCTGATAATTTAAGTATCTTAGTTCTGTAGGGCAAGTTGTCTTCATGGCATCCCCTTTCCCACAAATGTAGAGTTAAGATTCATAAATCCTGATATTTGTTTCTTGGGACAAGACTGTAGGCTCTTTCAGTGTAATGCTTTATTTGGGTTAAGCTTCTCATTTTCTGGGGTTAGTCCTTTCATCCCCACTGAAGTAGGCAAAAAAATAGTGGTTATGGAGCTAAAAAATAAAATAGCTAAAAATAATAATCACAGTTTTCAAAAGTGACCTCTGAGATAGGAACACTTTTTCCCCTTGGCCCAACCTGAGATACTTTTAGCAGATTCTGCTTCCAGAGAGGTTTCCCCCTAGGCATGTTCACTTCAGTTCATCTCTAGTGTGCTTGGCATTGGACAAGCAAACTGTAAATGGAGGCACTTCACATCCTGGGTCTCTCTGCAAGGTTGTGGCCTGAGTGATTCTCCACAGATAAATGGGAGAAAGCTCGGTACAGTCCTCCTCCTTCCTGCTTTGCTCCATGCTTGACATGAACACCTACCCCCACCAATATTTTTTCCAGGAAGTGAACAATAAGCAGAATTTGCCAAGCTTGGCTGTATCGCATAAAACAAGAGCAGAGGAAATCCAACTGCATATGTGGCCACCTTACCTGGCAGCACTCTGGTGCTATTTTTTTCTTTTTAGTGAGCACGAGGTTCAGGAAGAGGCCAGTGCTGGGCTCTGGGCCATAGCAGCAACTCTACTGATTAGTGCTTAGGCTTGGAACAGTCTGATAAAAGCTCTTAGTTCTTTAAAGCAGTGTCCAGAATAGTAGCCAGACTCATTTGGCTGTTAAATAATGAAACATGTACTCATGATAAAAATCCTTATTGAAAAATGTGCTTGTAACTGGGATGCAGCCAGTCAGTGCTCTGTATATCCTGGTGAGAGGGAAAGGAGGAATGTTTTCTTTGTAGTAATTTAGCATGTTTAGTATTATGAAGCTTAATGGGCTGGATCTTCGGTGATGTAACGTAGGATTGACAGCAGTGATGCTGCATTGATAATGATCAGGTTGTATACAACCTGAGAGTAGCTCAAGAGTGTAAATTACTGGATAAACATAGCTGAACCGGTCTCCTAGGATCCTTTACTCTCCCCATAGAGCAATATGGGCTCTAGTTTCTCAGCCCTTATCTGGAGTCCTATTGATATCAAACCCAGCGCTTTTTTTTATAGACACCAAAAATGCCATTCGCACTGGAGCACTTCAAAACAATACATACAGTTCAGCCACTGCCAAGGTAATGTCTTCCTAAGAGTGCACAGTGTGTTGGAAGTAGAATTTAATGTGAAAGCATTAATCTGGCAAGTGTCTTCCTCCTCATGCAAAGTGCTTAGATTCAGCTACTGAAATGGCCCCAAGAAGGAAAGCCAACTGCCAGGCGGTCCAAAGAGCAAAGTCACTTAGCAGCGGCAGGGAAAGTCCCCGAGGAGACGCAGCTGTGGGGGAGGCCGCTATAAATCACCGTGGCCCCAGCTGCCAGGCAGAGCAGAGCAGAGATTGATGGGGTGGGTGGGGGAGCAGAGGCAAGGAGAGTTCAAGCATCACCCTGACCTGCATGGGGGGAAAATAGCCCCAGCCCTCAGCAAGGTTTGATTGAAGCCTGCTGTTCCCCTAAAGGGAAAAGGTCAGGCTCCGCTTTGTCAGGCGCCCTCAAACAAAAACCCTGTTTATACAGGACCCACCCTCGTACCTTGTGAGGTGGAGGGTAAATGGGCTTGGAGACATTGAATGCTCTTCTCTCCAGTAACGTTTGTGTCAAAGAGCAATGGAAATTCAGATTGGGCTGGCAGTAAAAGCCTGGATGCAAGTGGACAGGGCAAAACCCCACATAAACATTAACTGGAATTAGTCTCCATAAGTGTTATATTAATGATCCAGAAAAGATGGTCTTCAGCACCTTGGTTTCTCCACAGAAGTGGTGGGATATGTTGGAGGGTGGCAGCTGTTGCCAGCACATGCTTGAAATTACGCCTAACGTGGTGTGCTGCAGTGCATGTCCCTGCACAGTTGCAGGTTGAGTGCAGTGCCGAGTGCTGCCGATACCTGGGAGAGGAGGGTCTCCACTCTGCTTTACCAGGTCTGTGCCGTGTGTACCCACAATGTCCCAGCACAAGGCTTTGCAAGCCCTGATGGCTCAGCTGGAAGTGAGATGTAAATATACTGTGTTTGGGGACCTATAGTCCAAGGGACAATCTTCTAGACCAGAGGTGTCTGAATTCCCAATGCTGGAGGTTTCTGCCAGAAAAATTGACCTCCACTCCCAAGCATCTTCTTTCTTGAGGGTCCCCTGACATGTGGGCACGAAATAGCTGCTGGCCATCTGAACTGTTGTGGTGACCTGCTCCCTGTCACAGCCTTTCAGTGACTGTTCCCCCGTGATGTGACGGATGCTTGTCCAAGCATTGTATAATACAAATACAAGGGCCTGTCACAAGTATATACCCAGTTACATGACAGAAATATGGATACTGTAAATCAGATAGGACTCCCAAGTCCTGTCCTGCATCTGGTTTGTGCTTCCCTGGTTGGCAATGCTGTTTGAGAAGAGAGGAGCTGAACAGGGAAGCCCCAAGGAGACCGTGTGACTTGGTCCAACTGAAACTTGGGCACCTCTCCTATTTACCAAAAAAAACAACTAGCAGTTCAGGAGCTAACTCATGCATGACTTGGATGTTCCAATCACAAGAGTGTGGGTGTGGAAACAGCTTCACCCATCTGATTTTAATGTACCACCATACGTCTATCAGAGCCCTTCCAGCTGCTTTCCAACCTCTCTCCTCCCCTTCTGCCCTGACACAGAGAAGAAGCTGAACCGAGTACAGCTCAGCCAGGCAAGGGCAATCTGGTATCCCTGCTCCGCTCCTGCATGGCTTTTATTTATTTGAAAGTTACCAGTACAGAATACATTGATTAATGGCCCAGTAAATTAACTGGCAGCCGCTGTAGATTGCTTTGCAGCTGATGGTTGCAAAGAGCTGTTGGAGTGGAAAAGCATAACGAAGTGCCAACTTACTAGGCTGTGACGGTGCCCGCTGTACGCCAGGCATTTTCCGAACAGGAAAGGAAACAAAGACATTTCACTGAGCAGTGCTGCTGTCAGAGACTGACTCATGGCCAGGGTGGAGGGAAAGGAATAAAGCCCAAAACTAGGGGGAAAACCCAAATGTGTAGTTCGAACACAAACTTGGCATGTGAAGACAACTTTTCAGATAATATAGTCTTCACCACAGGATTGTAGCTTAAAATTGTGTTTGATTCGATTTTACAGTTGATTATATGGTGTTTCATATATTGTAGAGAAGATCAAATTCTGCCCAAACCTCAGTGTGTGAAAGTCTTTCTCCTGCTCTTTCTTCTCAGTTTAAGCAAGGCAGCATAAGTGCAACTAAAGAGAAAGTAGAGACTGCAGTTTTGCCAACTGCTGCTGAGGCACCAGCTTTTCCCAGCTCTCCAGAGTCACTTTCTGATCAGTAATCAGAGCAAAGGCTAGCAAATATGGCCTTAAAATATTCCCTATTCGTGACCAACAGACCGCTGATATTAAATATCAAAAGCAAAAAGTTGTCGTTGTCCTGTGACAAATCTCGGTTCTGGTCTGTGTGGGAAAGGAAAAGTGCCATCAAGAAAGAAAAAAATTAGACTAGCTGATAACACATTGCATGAAATAAAAGATATAACATGTTTTTTAAATGTCATTGAGAGCCTCCCCTCATCTGCCTGATACATTCATTCGGCTCCTTTGTGTGAACCCCATTATTTTGTTTCTCTGGTTTTGTAAAAGGAGCTAATGAGGCTTGTTTGGATTTTCTAGGTATTGCAGGAAATATAGCAAAATGCCTTGCTCTCCTCAGGTTGGAGGTGGTTGGTTGTGTGCAAAGGCTGCTTCGTAATGACCTGGCCCTTCCTGGACTGGGGAACTGGCATTTAGCTTCCTCCACCTTTGCTGTTTTTGCATTTCCTTGCCGGGCAACAGGGAGGGAGAAGCAGCCCTAGAAGTCAGTTCATCCCAGAAGTCTTCAAAACACCAAGACTGTATGTAGGATCTTAGATCCTGACTTCTTGGTTGATTTTGGTGGGAAGTAAGGATTTTAAGCAGACTCAAGAGCCTAAATATCATATTGAATCTGGGTCTGAACCCAGGTCAGCTGAGTCACTGGATGGTTTTTCTTCCCAGTGACTCTAATGGGACAAAACATCACTGTTGTAGTCTAATTTTCCCAAACAGGAAATCTGTTTTTAGGGCTTCTGTGATTAAAAAATACTGCAGCATTGTAATGCAAGATCTTCCTCTGCTGGTTCAAAGCTGTTAAAACAGAGTTTGATGGATTTAACTTTATATTCATAAGGGCTGTCCTGTTCTGTAGTCAGGGGCGGATGGGAGTGCCTGCAGCAGTTGTGGAAGAGGCTGAAGCAGATAGCAGGTTCCCAGCCACTGCCTGGCTCTTTCCCCACTGCTTGCCCTGTTGTCGCTCCGCCCCCCATGGGAGAACGTCTGACTTCATGTGAGAAGGCTTCGGTGTGGGGATGTAAGATACCTGAGAAGTGGAAATAGCTGCAATGTGCTGCTAATTTATCTGGAGCAGCCATGAAATGCAGTCCTTCTGGGGGAGGAGCAGTCTGGCCAAGACACTGTGGAACGGAGGTTGTGGAGGTAAGAGCCAGAGACACAGCAAGGCAAGCGTCTGCTCACTTGGTGGATGCTAAGGATTCTTCAAAGAACGATGAAAGACCAGGAATATTTCACCTGAAAGACATCTCTGTGACCTTCCACACACGTTGTGCCTCCAGGGTTGTTGACCAGTAGGATGCATTGTAGGAAAATAATGTTAACTTTACTATTTTGTTGGATCTGATTAGTCTGAGGCCACCAATTAACTCTCTGCCAGAGTGTGTCTGCTTATACTAATGCCATACCACTGGGTGCAGTCTGTCTTGGGGGTGGCCATCTGGCCCCAAAGGGCTCTGACTGAAAGAGTAAGAGTGTGTCCGCTCAAAAATGAGGTGCATTGGCAATGCAGCTTGCGCGCTCTGTGTTGGCAGGTCTGATAAAAGCTATCATCTCTGCCCACAGGCTTGCTTTCCTTGTGTCCATAGACCATCCCAGCTGCTATGTCACTGCCACTACTCAGGGTGAAACAGCAGCACAAATGCATTCAAAACCTAGTGGCTCCAAGGGAAGATATTCAACAGGAATCTTTCTCTAAGTCTGGGAGAACTTTGAATTTGGCCCTCAGTTCATCTTCCCTAGGCACTTGGTCCTTTAGCGTTATTCCTAAAAGATTAAACACTGTTCTTCTGTTTGGGAGGCTAGAAGATTTTGAAATTCTGAAGGAAAGGAGAAAAGCATCCTAGTGGCTAACCCAGCAGATCTTTACTTGCACACAGTCATGCCTCACATGGGCTTATGTGAAGACAAACTTGCAGGCCTTATGTTTTGCCTTGTCTTTGCGTAATGAGACACCAAAGTGTTGCTTGTCTTAGCTAAACAACATAAATTGGCTGTGTTGAATTGCATTTGTGCCTATTTCTGATGGGTTTAAGGTGCCTATTTCAAGTGGCCAGGAAGAAAGTTGAATGTTTACATCTTGTTTAAATGGCCGGCACAGGCTCTCTGCCCCTAAGTAGTCCAGATTAGCGCATAGCCGAGAGAATTCTGGCACAGGGCCACAAGGACAGATTTTTCACTGTACTTTGAAAGGGTGTTGGGTTTCTGGAGCTGACCTTTTGGGTGGATAAATGGGAGGATTAGCTGCTAAGGAAGCAATTATCCACTCTCTATAATTAATATCTCTTTCTTATTCTCTGGTGTTACTTGACCTGGAACCAGAACCTGTTCGTGTTGCCAACTTTGTGTAATTACCGCTTTAAAAATGAGGGCTAGAGTACCAGGCGTTTAGAAGTCAGTGTGGTGGAAGTGGGGAGTAAGAACACAAGGGTGAAGTTATTGAATCAAGCTTCAGTGTCCAAAACAATGAAGAACGGGATGATTAAAGACTGTAGTTTTGTCCCTGAGGTAACTCTCTACCCTTTAGTGCCACTGTGTCTTTTGACATGAAGATTAAATATGCTTGCTATTCTTCTTAAACAAAGCCTGCCCTGTCAATAAAGCAAACAGGTGCCTAATGCTTCTGCACATGCCTTTTTAAAGGTTGCCTTTCCCATCAATTTTGCTGTGTTTTCAGCTGTCACAGTTTAAAATGCCATCTTGATCAGGTGCAACTAGAGATTGTCATTCTAGGCTAGCATTTCCCATTACAAACCCAGACAGATGTAGCCAGATGTTGATATCATCATTCTAGGAGGAGGATGTATTCATTTTACCCTGCTTTAAAAAGTAATCTTGAATTCCTTATTTATCTCCTGGTCTATTTTGAGATATTTATAGTGTCCAATGCTATTGTAGAGGAGGCTGAAATTCTTAAAAAAAAAAAAAGATTTCTGGGAGCATTCAATCTGGGTGTGCATCTGGATTTTTTTTTAAAGGAGTTTGATTTTTACGAAGAACAGAGCAATAGCTCAGCCAAAATGCCTCAGATGCCTCTCTTTCCCAAAGCATTTCTAGTTAAACTTTCAAAAACTAAAATCACTTTTGAAAAAAGCCTAAGGAAAATAAGCTTATAAAACATGTAGATATAAGGTTAATATTTAACTTTTTAAGCTTCTAAAGGGATTAAATGGAGGTTTTAAAATGTGTTTGTAAGTTGTTCAGTTTTCTCTAGAAGATTTGTTGCAGGTTCTTACTTGATGCTGTTGCTGAGGATTAATGCTCTGTCCCTATGTGTTTGCTTCATTTAAGCACCATAGGTGGGAGTTAGTTATTTCTCCCCTGCGCTGTATTTTGAGATGAAGGGAAATCACAGTTAAAAATTAAGAACAATTAAACCTTTTTRTTGGATACATATTTGATAGCAAGACTTTAGGCTGTGCTATTTGAATGCCAAGGATTATCAAGGAGATTGTTACTTAAGTGAAAAGTCACTAGGGGAATGCCACCTGGTTTCAGTGCATGGTGAGGTTTGAGTAGCCAAGGGGGACTTTGTACAGCACATAGGTAAACAGGAGAATCACATAAATGCATAGTTAAATCATGCACAGCAACCCAGCTGTGGGATTATCTTCCTGCCTACCTCACACTTAAAGTGAAAACAAACAAAAAGGGTAAAGCACTTGCGGTGTAGAACTTTCTGCTCAGAGGAGAAGACCTCCAAAGTTGTCTCCTGGGGACTGCATCTGATACAGAGCCAGTCTGTCAAATGGTCTTCTGTAGAGCACTAACTCTAGTAAACCAGCACCCAAGAATCTGTTTGCCAGGGCGTGAGTGAACAGAAGCTCTCTTTGAATGGTCAAAAATAAAGCAGAAGAATGCCGTTTGTGAACTAGGATCTCTCTGATTGTGCAAGGGAGGCTGAGTTCCCAGGGAAAATACCCTCCATGGCTTCTGCAGACACTAGAAAATACCTTTTTTTTTTGGTAGAAGAGGGTCTCTTAACTGCTACTAATACCGTGATGTCCTTCTCTGAGTTGTGTCCTTGCCCCTGCTTTGGGAGGGAGATGTGTGTTGGTTTGTCTGAGCTCAGTGGGAGAACAGCTGAATTAGCCTGACTTAACCCTGTACAGTTTGAGAACCTGGGGACTACCATAATATCCTTAAGGCAAATTGGACTTGGAGACAAACATTGACAGTGCAGATTCAGAAAAAGAAAAGCATGCGGGGAATGTGAAAGCTGAATATCCTGTATGCTCTTGTAGATTAGTGTGATGCTGCCTTTTGTTAAAGGAAAGAGGTCACTCTGTGTTGTTGTAAAGGCTGTTTGCCCTGATTTTCACGACACACGGAAGAATCTGCAAGGAAGCTTTAATTAATTTTTAGTTATCTCTAACTAAACTAATTCAAGTCAAATAATAAATTCATAAAATACAAGTAATCTTCAATTAATCGATCATCACTAGGTAGTAGTAGTGATAGTTTATAGTAGCCATAATTTCTCAGTTCCTATGTAGTACTTGTGTATCCTGGGCCAACCCTTTTTCCTATAGCAGGACAACTCCAGTAGATGCTTCTGCCTTAATGTGTTCAGACCAGAGCATGCTTTTGAAGTGAATTTCCTCCTTCTCAGTTCATATGGCGTATAGCTGTCTCTGTAGGTCCTGTTGGCCAGAAATTTCCATTTGCAAAGAAAACTCAAATTCCAGTGATGGGAGTTGATACTTGACCTCCCTAAGTTGCCAGCAAAGCCAACATGTGATCCCTTGGTGCCTGCTGGGTTGTATTCCCACTGGTGGTGACTCCCAACACCTCAATGCCGTTGTGGTCTCCTGTTTTCCACTCAGCTCTTCCAGAAGGTCTTTTTGGTTCCTTTTGACACGTGCAGTTCCCTACTTGCCTCAGAGTTAACTCTGCAGTCTCTCTCCCTCCAAACATTCAACAGTTGCAAATTGTGACATCTGCTTTAAAAATAATCATTACTTTTAATGAGGAATAAGTAAAGTTAGAGTTAATTCACTCTATCTTTGGGTGTATGTGTCTGTTAGGGGTACTCAAGACACCTCTAAATTTTTTTGCAGGGGCTGTGTGAAACACTTTAAAAGTAAGTAAAGTGGGGATTCTCCCATAATCCCCTATCTCCAGGAGATGGAGCTCCAAGAAAAACACTAATTATTGTTGCATTTGTAATTTAAATTGCAAAGGTTAGCAACACTAATTCTATGTCTCTGGCTGGGAAGACTTGTCGACAGCTCAATTACCAATAGTGAATCTCATTTCGTATTCCAGAAGTGTAGTGATAGGAGCTGTGAGGGGAAAAATACGCTCATTTACTTCAGCTAGAGAGAGTCTGGGACTGTATCCAGTCATGAGTAATGGTTGCTGGAAACAAGGCATGAGCCTTTAACAAGGAGAGTAATTAACTATTAGTGTAGCTTATGAAGATATGCCACAGATTTTTGCTCATTCGGCGCTTTTAAATCCAAAATTCAGGAGCTTACTCAGTGAATGCTTCTTTTTGAAGTTATTGAACTTAGTGAAGGATCTGTCGTGTGAGCACCTAAGACCTACGTTATGGTGGAGGTCTGGCTACAAAGGCTTAATAGCGCTGCTTGGTTTTGGAATCTCAGTAATTGGGTTGCACGCATGGATGTGAGGCCAGAATTTGGTCTTTACTGATTAAGAACATTTATACTGAAGGGACCCTATGCATTTTGGAATTTGAATAGAATGACTGCTTTTGGCTCTGACAGCTTTCAAAAGTCCTGAAAGAGGTGAAACCCTTCACTAGGGAAGGAGCTGCTGTGCTGCCAACTCTGAATGCTTCTTCTCCTTCCCAGATTTCCCTGACTATGCCCTGTTGTGGTGTTCAGGAAAGCGAGGCTTTGCCCAAAAAGGTGCTTTCCTTGCTGAGTGACAGCTGGCTGCACACGCATGCAGCGTAATGGCATCCTGGGCTGAGATTTGAGGGGAAGAAATCTAGCCCAAGTATGTGAGGGTGTGCTTGGATCTCTTCCTCCCATTATTTGATAAAATAAGGGGGGGGAGAAAAAGGAGTTTAAAAGTGGGGTGCTCTGAAGTTTCTCAGAATAGAAGTGTAGCAGTAACAAGTGTTAGATTCCAGTGCTAGACTTCTTTGTGAAGAGATTCATGGAAGGTTTTGCTTCTTGAGAGAGGTTGTGGTTTCACCTCAGCTTTAAGAAGTTACCAGAAGGTTCAAAGCTATTTAGCTTGTGGCTGGACAAAAGTGTCAACTTTGGTGGAGAAAAACACCTCACTTCAAAGCATAACACCAAGAAACATTCACAACATTTATTTTAAATAAAAATGAAAAGTTCTCTAATTTCTTTTTCTATGAGATTTTTTTTTTCAGATTTTGAACCTGGAAATTCCGAATAAGAGGAGAATTTTCAAACAAAAATCATCACCAAAAGCCAAAGCTTTTGCTCCAAAAGCTGTTTTTTCATTTGGGAGGAAAAGAAAGAAGAGGAGAAAAACAGACAGTGATGCACACAGTTACCTTTTTTTTTTTCATTTTTAATAATCTAAGACAGGTAGAGGATTTTGATCACACAGAATTTTTAAGTCACACGGGAGTTTTTTAACCAACGCTAAATAGTGTTGGCTATAAAAGATGTAGCTTCAGACTGAAAAATAACTTTCACTTGTGCAGGCAGAAATGTTCAGATATACGCAGCTGGAGCCTTGACTTTGTTTTTGAGGTTAGACTGAACATCTACCCCAATAATAATCCATCTAGGGATAAAATTAAATTAACACACAGCTTCATGCTGTTGGAAATGCTTAGAACTGTTTCTTTTTCTGAAGATGAGGAATGTAGAAATCAAGATGTGCTTTTGCCTTCAGAAAAAGAAACAGAGACCTGTTTTTGTTACTGCCAGTATTGCTGTTTTGTAGTGTTGCTTTCTGACATGCGGGAATGCTTTAGCATGCAGGTGATGCTTTGAAGTCTTTGTAAGCTGTAACTCTCCCTGGATTTTATTATTCACCATAGATTTTTGGGAATAATATACTCCTATCCCTTTTAGGGTCTGCATGAACTACAGTAAGTACTGAAGTGTATGCTTGAGAGATTCCTGCTGTGCCATGGTTTCTGGTATATCTATATCCTCTGACCTCTTTTCCTTGGATTTATAGAAGAAACCATGGCTTGTGACCACAGTAGTAAACTGAACAGTGCAAGGGTGGTTTGCTAGTCTGTTGTGCTGTCAGATTGGTCCACTAGCACTTTCCTAAACAGTTTGTGGGCAATTTCTGGAATTAGGTATGGGCATGTGGGGTGGCCAGTCTTGTTTGGAGGCTAAGAGAGGTTAACTGTATAGCTATGGCCAGGCTATGCCAGTTGTCTCATGTCCAGAGAATGGGACCTGCAGCTAGTTACTATTGTACACGTCACCGTAGGGTCTAGCTCTCTCTTACTTTGCTTGAGGGTGTTCAGGAAGAGCTGGTGATCAGACCATGCCTTCTTGTCCTCCGATAATATATGTGAAGCCCAAAGAGGAGATGCTGGAGTCACTGCCTAGGCCTGTATTTACCTGAGCTGGGTGATTGCAAGGAACCTGGAGTATACATTTCTGAGGGGATGTGCTGAAACTGGGGTAACTACAGGTCTCACCAGCTCTTGTAGAAAAGGTCCCTTTTAGGAAGAAGAGCAGGCAGGATCAGTCATATAGCATTACTGCAAAGGCAAATGGGCAAAGGTGTATAACAGTGTGCACATAGACACTGATATCTTGCTAATATGGTTTTCTTTTCAGGAGCTGTGGGGGCTTGGGGTAGTTTTCTGTAGCTATGAGCTCTGACGTGCTTGTCCTCTCTGGAAGGAGGAGCATGTCCTGGGGGCTCTTCTGGACCATCTCTCATGAATTAAGGGCAGTCTGGGGAGAAGGTGTCCCCTGATAATGTCACTTATTCACAGAGCCAGGCTGCTTAGGAAACAATTCAGTGCCGTACAAAGCATAGAGCAGGTATCTCATGAGTCAGCCATGCCTAATAGCTTCCATGCCAGTGTTTGCCATGGTGCAAACATTTGCAGGTGCCAACTTTAATTCCTGCTGTTTTCATGGCTGGCTAAAGGGTGAACTGCTTTGCCCCTTTTTATTTAGTGTGCTAGTGCTCGGCTCTTTGTGAATCACTGCTTCACATTGTTCATTATTGGGGGCACACTCACAGGCTCGGAGGTTTGGAAAGAAATGGTTGAAGTGCCTTGCCCTCCTCCCTTCTTTCTCATGACAAATGCTGGATGAGCGTGCGGTCCCTCAATTTTCTATGCATCTAGGACTTCTTGGCAGCCTCCCGATGTGGGCTGACTGTGCCTGCAGCAAATAAGAGCGGTTTTGGCATGCAGATTTTCCTGAGGTATTTCAGGGGCGATTCAATGAATCACACAGGGATTTCATTCCTCTCCCCATCAAAATCTTTCCCCAACATCTCCCACCCAAGTGGCAGAGCTGCCACTAATTGGCCTGACAAGTGGAACAGCTCCTTTCTGAGGGAACCCCAGACTGTTTCGGAGAGGGATTTGCTTTGAAATCCTTTCCCTGACCTGTGTTGTCTATGCACCTTGCTTTGCAGGAGTGTGATAAAGGAAAATCAGACAATCCCAAACCTAGGCAGAACTTAGCAGTTGTTTTCTGTCATTCCAAAGCATTTACCTTGCTTATAATAAAGCTGTCAAGGTTGCAGTGAGCAACCAGATTGAAAGAAGCCAAATGCTCCTTTTTTTTTCCCTCTTGCCCTCCACCCTCCTCCCGACTCATTTCTGGGGTTAGAACACATCAAAGCTGGTAGAAGAGGTTGTTATGATGTCCATGTATGACAGTGTCAGAAACACTGTGACCCATCACAGCTATGTTGTTGCAGTAAGAAACCCGGGGTCAAAGTCTGTAATCAGGATACTCCAATGGGTTATTCCCACAACGTGATTACTGCTTAGAGCCCCAAATTTTCTTCAGTCATGTAAAAAGCAATGTTGAAGGGTGACTTCATGGTGTAAAGGTTAGATCAGTAGAGCAACATCTGTAGGACACAGGACTGGGTTCATTGGTACTTTCATTGATCCACAATGTGACTGGGCAAATTGTTCCATCTGTCTCTATCTCCTCTGCCTCTTGCCCTTTGGCTGTCCTGTCTGTTCCAAGTCAGATGGTAGAACTGAAGTGTATCCTGTACTCATAGGGGTAGTAACTCCATCCAGGCTGGTTTTCTAGTGCATCTGGATGAGGAAAAAGAAGCCACTTTCCTTAAGCAGGAAAAAAAAAGGGGCGGGTGGGGGGGAGCACTTAAAGCATGCAGGTTTTCAGCTTCCACTCAAAAAAACCTTACATCACTGTGGTTGGAGGGGGAACCTGGAATAGAAGGGGAAAGGCACCATTTTTCAAAGAAACAGGTCTACTCAAAGGTCCTCAGACTCCGGGGCTGAACTTCCTGTTGATAGCAGGGTGGTGGGATCAGTCAGTGGGGAGGTTAAGGGACCTTTGCTTCTTGGATGTGCACTCAGAGGTGCTGGATTATTGTCAAAGTCGCTGGGGGCGTGGGCGTCCAGGTGGATTCAGCAGTGCTAAGGTTTTGTAGCTTCATGTGCAAACTCAGTTTGCAAAGGACATGTGCCAGGATGATATGCTTAGCTTGAGGCTCTGGTGGGGACGGGGGGTTGTTAGTCTTTTAAAGTTACTTAGAGCGGTCTGAACCCAGCCCTTGTTGCTGCCACTGGTCAACTCGCACAAGGATTGTAGTGGCCACATCACTTCCTATGCAACATGGCATGTCCTGAGCCAGAACTCTAGAGTTACAGTGAAGTGCTCAGATGCTGGAATATCAGCCACCACATATGTAGCAGATCCCCTGTCCCTGTGGAAGCATCCCAGGCCTGGCTGCAATGCAGGGGGAATTCACATCTGCAGAGTGGTCGGTGGTTGCGAAGTTCAGCATAGACAAAGGAGATGTGCTGACAGAAAAGGGTTGGTTATATTGGCTTGGCAGAATTTTAGCTTCTCACCTAAGGCGTTCCCACTGTGGAAATAAAAGATGGAAACTGGACAGTGAGAGATGGCAAGTAGCCATTCAGTCTGCCCCACTCGGGAGGTGGCACTGACTGGAGGATCTTTCCCTGCTGAAGGACTGAACAGTGTGGGGAGGGGTGGCGGGACTTTGAGTGCCAGCAGGAATGGCTGTGTAATCCAAACTTTCTTGTTTCCTGAATAACCCAGCCTCGGAGCACAATTGGGCTTCAGTGATGTGGGGGGAATCTTATTAGGAGATTGCAATGAGGAAAGAAGACTGCCTTTTGTAAGTAGTAAATGAAGGAGTTATTAAAAAGGAAGGACAAAGCTACCAAAAGTCTCATTCATGTTACAGGTTCGGGCATGGGATAGAGGAGAAATCCGCAAGAATCTGCCTTTCAGTTTTTTCTGTTRCATGGGTTTGAATGGGAAATTGGATATCCCCAGGATCCTGGGAGACAGCGCACATGAAAACAGCACCAAATTCCTTCAAGGGTATGCAAGGAGGAAGTGACATCTGTTTTGCATCCAAACATTACTTGAAGTCTAGTTAAAACTGTTGTTGTGACAAGGGGGAGGGGGGGCAAAAAAACACGGAGGAAATTCTCCTTGCCTTTTGGCTGGGAATCTGTGCAGCCAGGCAGCAGGAATACTAATGGAGTTCTCTGATCTTTCCTCCACTTACAAATCAATGCCACCGCCATTTCAAACAAGCCACTTAGTCACCCATGGTCAGGTCTTCAGTAAATGTTAAATAATTTGCTAGTGATGGACAAGGTCATTCCCGTTGGGCTCTCTTGGCCTCTGTGTATGAGGAAAAGAACATTATTAATCTGAGCAGCTATTTATTTGCTGTTCTTGAGGTAGTTATCTTTACTTAATTTTATATATGAAAAAAGTGACCGAGGTAAGTTAAGGCTGGTATTTCAAAGGAACATGGGGGAGTTGGGGTATTGAGGCATCTTGGCTGGAACTGGATAAAACACAATTCAGCTGGGGCTGGATAATACACAATTTCATGTCATGAAATGTTTTGAGTTTTTTTGCTTTGAAGATTTCTAGACATTTTTCAAGATCAGAGACACCAACTTTTCCCCCTCACTCCTCCTTTCTCCAGAATGCCCTTTTTGGTTGGATGCTTACCCGGGAGCTGGGACACATTCAAGTCCTTGAAGGCCCAATCTATACAGTTAGTCTGTCTTTGAATCCCTCTGGTTGAAGCTCTTCCATCCTCTTTCTTTGGTGAAAGAGATGTTAGCCTATTTTCACCATAAGATCCCAATAGTTATGGTAATTGCCTGGGCTAGGGAATTCAGGTTTAAGTACCTGTCCTGAATAGTACAGTGACTTCCATATCTGCTCATTTATCTGTCCTGACCACTAGAATTGTAGCTGCTCTAGAGTCTTGCTTTGGGAGTTGGGAAACATCTTGGTCAAAACCAAGTCGGAATGAAAATAAATTTGGAAATGTGGAAGTATCACCTTTTTCTTTGGATCCTTACCCACAAAAATAGCTCTGTTTTTTCTAAACATATCCTGAGTCTTTTGGTCCAAAACCAGAGGGGCAGGCCTGCCATATAAAATACCCCTACATTTTGTATGTATTGTGGCTGTTTTGAGCCTCCTTGGAAAACAACGGGGAAGCAAGAGAATGGGGTGAATGGTTGCGTGTGAACGGCTCCCAAGCTAAATCGCAGCAGTGCCCATGCTTTGCAGCACTCACGCTGATCTTTCACCCTGCTTGTGAGGGGGACTTGAGCTGCAGCTGCCTGAACTGAGATGCTTCAAAGCATGTAAACAGGCTGAAAGCTGAATTGCTTCTTTTTGTTCAGCAGAAGGATCAGGCAGGCAAGTTGGGGCTAAAGATTACTCTGCTTTATGAGACCACACAGCAGATCTCACCTGCTCTCTGCTAGACAAAACACAGAGCTTGGAGGTGGGAATGAATGCTGGAGGAGGCCAGTATGCGGAGGAACTGCTGAGATTCAGCTGGGGAAATTTTACCTATGTGATATGATAAGCAAGACAGCTATGCTGAGTTTCCTCTTGTTCATACATGGACATGAATAATCCGTGTGTTAGCTGCCTGGGATTTATGCTAGTTCATATCCAAGTTTTGAATACCTTTTTAGCTTGCACAAGATAGAACCAACATATTGCAAGTCTGATCATGAGAGCAGAAGCATGTACCCTGTTGGTCTGTGCCTAGGCTGGTTTGTCTGAAAGTCCTGTTATCTTTTTCCCTTCTTTCTCCTTCTTGCTCCACTTCCATGGTCTCCCCAGGTAGCCTTGACCTCCTGACTGTGGAAGGCACAGAGAAGGCAGGACACCAGAGCTGTGCTGGCATGTGTGGGACTGTGAGGGCTATTAGTTTGATGGTGTTACTCAGCGTTACCTTGGCATGAAAGAAGATGCTGCAGTGCAGATATATCTGGCTTTGGAAATTTTTGCCAATCTGCTAATAAATGGATGGCATCTTTGCCAAAGAGCAGTTTTGGGGACTGTGTTCCTGAGCCTTTGGTTACAAAATTATTTGTGTTGTTAGCGCCAAAGAGGTGGTTAGACCTTAGTTCCACTTGCATGGAATTAAAATGCTGGTGTCATGCATGGCCTGTCTTGCATTAACCCAGGGTAGCGCATACATCAGTGCTGACCCCTTTTTGGTTATCAGAAGCAGCATAATTGACCTTGCTTAGTAGGGCAGCGATGGTAGTATAATACCCCAGACCACTGCAGGTCTGAACAGACCAAGGCCCTCATCTAACAGAAGCATGTCAATGAATGTACACTTCATTTTTCAAGGCAGGCTAATATTCCCATGGATCTTGCCTGAATTAAAGGTCAAATACATAAAACTCCCCTAGATTGAGACCTGAATGATCTAATGGCACTAGGTCCTGACTGAGATAGTGTTCAATGTGAGGGACAAACGTGGCTCTCAGATTTAGCACTTGATCAGACTCTGAAAGTTCCCATAGTCCAGCTGTTAGTATTTATAAGGCTCTGGAAGCAGATAGCTCTGGTAGGTTTTAGATCGCAAGCTGCTCTATTGTGGTTTTGTTCTGCCAGGATGACTCAGGGGGCCTGATGTACTCCCATGGCTGCTCTTGCAAAGCCCTGGATTATAAAAGTCTGTTGATTCTTCCCTTGTTAGAAGTTTGTGGTTTATGAGGTTAAACTTTTTGGGTGAAGCTTTCACTTTGTGACAATAAACTGTTTTACAAGAGTGCAATGAATTTCTCTGAGGATTAATTTCAACTAAATAGGCCCTTTTCACTGTACCTACAGCAGAAGAGAGCATCTTTGGAGTTTTGAAAGAAAATCTTGCAAGCGAACAAGTCAAAGACAAATAGTGGGGAGCTGCACCAGTGTAGAAAAGCGAGGAAAGTTTATTGAAACCAGGAGAGTTTTCTGTTGGACCTGAGAGACTATTTGAACTGGAAATTTATTTTTCTCTAGCTGTATGCCAACACCTGGCACAGCCTACCTGCAAAGAGCAGATGGATAGAGACTGGATTTCTCATGCTAACCCCTAGCTTATATATTCTCAGAAACCTGTGCATTAGTGGGTAGTATGTAAGTGCTTATCTTCATGTAGGCGTGTTTCTTTGTCCTACAGCCTGTACAAGCAGCTGCAGCTTGCAGTGGGTTCAAAAATGATTAATGTCAGTAGTGAGGTCTTGGTACCCTAAAGCTAGGGACRAAACAGGGACGATAGGAGCACCTAGTGACTGAGAGACTTTCAAGGGCAAAATTTGGACTATAAATGGAGAGGACAGGATGGGAAGGAAAGCGTATGACAGGGAGTGTAAAAGACATCCAGGACATCACAAAGCAGTTCAGTGTCTTTGCTGGAGTCTCCAGAATCCCACTCTAGTGCTTTATCCATTAGACAGTGGCTGCTCTTGGCAAACTAGTGCTTCTCTTAGGGTTGCAGTCATAATGTTTTGCTTAACATACATGCAATACTTTGATATGGTGCAGAGTGAGCTGTTTCCCAAGTGAAACTCAGATGGTCTGTCTTGTGCTTCTAAGGTCAAGACCCCTCAAAGACCGTGTTCAAGGACCTTACACACATCTCTGCACACAAGTGGTGGAGGCCTGTCTTCGTTTCTCCCTCAGCCTCAAGGTGTTTTCCTATTCTGCAGAGAAGGACCTGGGAGTGCTGGTGGACACCAAGTTAAGCATGAGCCAGCAATGTGCCCTTGTGGCCAAGAAGGCCAATGGTATCCTGGGCTGCATCAGGAAGAGTGTTGCCAGCAGGTCGAGGGAGGTGATTCTCCCCCTCTACTCAGCCCTGGGGAGGCCACATCTGGAGTACTGTGTCCAGTTCTGGGCTCCCCAGTACAAGAGGGATGTGGCACTACTGGAGCAAGTCCAGCGAAGGGCCACAAAGATGATTAGGGGACTGGAGCATCTCTCTTATGAGGAAAGGCTGAGAGAGCTTGGCCTGTTTAGCTTGGAGAAGAGAAGGCTGAGAGGAGATCTTATCAAYGTGTACAAGTATCTGAAGGGAGGGTGTCGAGAGGATGGGACCAGACTCTTTTCAGTGGTGCCCAGCGACAGGACGCGAGGCAATGGGCACAAACTGAAACACAGACACTTCCATCTGAACATGAGGAAAAACTTCTTCACTGTGAGGGTGACAGAGCACTGGAACAGGTTGCCCAGAGAGGTGGTGGAGTCTCCTTCTCTGGAGATATTCAAAAGCCGCCTGGAYGCAATCCTGTGCAATGTGCTCTAGGTGACCCTGCTTGAGCAGGGGAGTTGGACTAGATGATCTCCAGAGGTCCCTTCCAACCTCAGCTATTCTGTGATTCTGTGATCCAGGGAGCAACCTAGAACTATTCCCTGTCCTTCGGTCTCCTGCCTAGATGAATGCTTGGGAACGCTCCCGGAGGGGGTGTTTTTCAGCCATGTTATGCTCATTCAGGCAGCGTGTGGCCCTGTGGACTGCAGAAGTTCTTGCATCTTGCTTCTGTCTCTGTAGTGTTTTCTGAAGTTTGGTAGCGAAAGATATGAGCAAAACAAAGCCAAGTAATTAGCTACCCCAGCCCTAATTCCCTGGGCAGAAGTTGACATTTCAGTAACTGAAACTGGCTTACTCCTGATCTGCTGCAAAATCCCCTTCTGAAGAGTCTTTGTGAGGCTCCCTTATTGGAAGGAACTTCCAAAAAGACCAGTGAATCCTGAGTTTGCCTTGTGACCTGCTGTTACTGTAAGTTTTCCTAGAGTCTCTCAATACTGTTATCTCTGGTGGGAGACAATACAGGGATAGTGAATCTCTGATGCCACAAACCCCGTAACATGGGAGCAGGGTTATTAGTGTGCAGAACAAACTGGAAGAAGAGTTCTAGGGCAGCAGCACGAGTCTCCTCCCCTCCCATATCCATAAAAACCTTCCCATTTCTGGCCTGTCATGCAAGCTGTCTGTTTTCTGGAAGAAGCTTTTCTCTGAAACAGCCTCTACTGCCTTTTCTGCTCTGTTGACTGTCAGTGGCAGATATGAGGGGCTGCCCTGGATTCACTTGCAACTGCTGCCTAATTTAGCCAGTGGAGAGGAGTTGCCTCAACCGATACATTTGGCATTTGCTTCTGATGATCAGTAATGGGCTTTACTCCTCTCTGTGTTTTCTGTGCAAGGAACAGGACCTGGCTGCCCAGATCTGCTCCTTGTGCTCTTGACCTTAGATGACCCACTAGTTTAGGCACTAAGTTAGCCTGTCTGAATGGACTGTGTGTCTCAGGCACTCAAGGAGGTTCAAGGTGTAAATCTCAGCTAGGAATTATCCTTCCTCTTCATGGGGAGGGTTAGAGATATTAGAAAAAATTAGATCTTCCTGTCCTTTGACTAAAGTGGGGAGTCAATCTGCTTGTTGCTGATGAAACTTAGGGCTTTTACATTTGCAGACAAACTGGCCAGTTTGCCCTCTCTTCTCACATCCGTCCGTTACCTCTTAGTTCTCTCTGTTTGCTGTTCTGGTTTTCATCTTGGGAAGTGACCTGGGCAAAAGACTGTACAGTGGGTGGTACAGATACTGCCACTCTTCCTCTGCTGTTGTCACCTCCTTTTTCTGCTGTTCTTAACAGGGATCAAGCAGGGCCCACCTAGCCTAGGGCAAAAAGGACTGTTATATTCAACTACCAAGTTGTCATGATACATCCTTCTTTGAATAGATATGCAAATTAAACATGCTAATTACTTTGTTCCCATTGTAACCAAAAACTCCAGGGAACTTTGCTAGCCTCAGCAATAAAACTAAGAATGATTTGGGCAAATTTATGGTCTAATGCTAAATGAAGCTGCCCCTATTATCTCTATGGATTTAAGAAAAAGTCTATTTCTCCTGCTCTTGCTTGATTATTTCTGTAAACATTTGGACTAATTAGCTTGGGTGACTTCTTTCCTGAGAATGGATTAGGGACAAAAATGGTGGGAGATAAATGAGTGTTGAATGTGTGTTCTGACAGCATTACTTGTCTTTTTTTTTTTTTTTTAATTCCAGACTGGATGAATCTCCTTTTCTCTGTGCACTTCTGATGCAGTGACAAGGGCCTGACACTATTTTTGAGGTTTCAGCCATACTTTGGGATTCCCCATTCCTTGTGATGGAGTTACTTGGCAGTCACTTCTCCTCCTCTGAGCTGCCCCTCACTCCTGTCCAGCCCATGCAGCTCTGGCTTGTCCCTTACTAGGTCCTAGTCTGGTCCTAGCAGGCCAGAAACACCTGGGCAGTGGCAATTAAAACAGTCAGAGCTCAGTGCTGGAAAGCTGTTATTCAAACACTAACAAGATGTTGTTTCTCATCTTTTCAGCGATTCACATCTGTCAGCGGTTTAAACAGCCACTAATGGAGGTAACCTGTTTTACCCCTATATGTAAAGGAGAAGAGGAGATGCCTGTACATGGCCTGGGCACACCCTGTGATCAGCGGAGGGAGCCCAGCACCTCAAGGATGATTCATATCCTAGGTTGGCTGAAATGCCCTCCTGAAGTGCCCCTCCATCTCAGTGGATGACAGAGGGATCCTGGGGTGATTGCACTCCTACACACCTCATGGAACTGCCTAAAATTAAGTGGGTGACCCTGAGCCCATGTTTACTGCAGCCTGGTCAGGACTGCAGTGCTGGTTTTGGAGGTGCCATACAAACGGCTAAAAGCCCCTCTCCTTGACCTGAAGTGGACGCAAGTCCCAGATTACAAACTGTTTGGTGCTAGTGGGTCCCCTGGGCTGTGGTGGCAATACTGGCTGAAGGACCTGTTCCACCTACTTGCTCGCAGAGGAAGCAGCAATAAAGACTAGGTTGGGATTGCCACTGAAGCCCCTGTGTTTTCAAGCTGTGTCATTCAGGGGGACCATGTGGAGGCATCAGGACGTGTCCAGAGCCTGAACTGAGCCAAAGAGCTCTTCTGAGTGAGAAGAGAGGGACCCAGGTAACACTTGCTTTGGTATCTTTGAGGCCTTTCTAGATTACCAACTTTTGCTGCTGTAGCTTAATCTACTAGCTCTTACTTTTCTGCAAAGCATGCATTGGCGTGCTAGGCTGCCCTACAGAAGGGGTCCTGCTGTTAGCCTTAATGAGAGAACTGACTTCAATGTAATGAGGTGCAAACAAAGGCTTCTTGAGAAGTCCCATGCTTCTGAATATAATTCTGTGTGCTTCACTGCTCCAGAGACCTGCTTGTCTTGGAGACTGGAAGACTTGCATATTGTTAAGCTTAATATTAGGACCTGTATAGAAAATGCCCTTCCCCAGTCTCCAGGCTGAACGGAACTTACACCGATTTCTCCCAAGTTCCCTTCTGTCTGTGGGCCATTTACATTTTATGGTGAATGGACAGTATAACTCAAGTCAAGGTGCTTTTCAGAGAAAGATGATAGTTTCACTATCAGCTGAGATTTAATACTTCCACAGCAAGTAAAGCCTGTCGTATCAATTCATTGTTCTGGCCCATTCCCAAGCAACATGCCATTCTCTGGTACAAAAGCACCTATTGTTGCCACCGAGCCCGTTCCGATGTAACATGCTATATACCTCTTTCCTCAGAGCAGTGTAAGGTACAGTATGAAATACAATTTTAAGGATTACAGATTAAAACTAATTCTCAGCAGTTCAACAGAGCAGGCTGAATGTTTATTAAAGTCTTATGAGTTGCCTGAAGATAAGCAGTGTGTGCAGGGTGAAGAAATTGCTATGGTATTACAAGCTTTAATTTTCTAAATTATTCAAGACACTTAATAAAACATTCTATCTTTTGACTTGAGAAACTTTATTTAAAATTGGTTGCAGGGAGAGAAGGTAAAGGAACAGGGCCCTGAGTCAGGAAGTCATACCTGTTCTGAGGAATCAGTTGTACTATGTGGCAATGCATATGCTAGAGAATTAAACACCTTCAAGAGATACCAAGGCACTGGAACACAATCACAGAATCATCAGTAGATTTAGGTTAGAAGGGATCACTGGAGGTCTTCTAGGTGAAACCTCTGCTCAGAGCAAAGTAGACCTCAAAGTTGTATCAGGTTGCTTGCGACCTTGCTCAGTTGAGTCTGAAAATCTCCTGAGGATGGAGTTTCCACAGGCTCTTCAGGCAACCTGTTCCAGTTCTTAACCTCTCTGGTGGTGAAGATTTTTTTTTTTTTCCTGTTATGTCTAGTTATGTTTTCCCATGTTGCAACTTGCAACCATTGCTTCTTGTCCTTTCTCTGCGCACCTCTGAGAAGAGTCTGGCTTTGTTGGCTCAGTAACCCCATTAGTAGATGTAAGCCTGCAATTAAATCTTCCCCTTACTTTGTCTTTGCCAGGCAAAACAAACCTATTTTCCTTTGCTTCATATGTCATGTGCTCCAGATGTGTTGGGCTGCTTTCCTAGCTTCAGGGTTGGATTTAGAGTAAAAAGAAAGAGCAAAAAGAAAGGCCAGCTATTCATATTGCTACCCCATATTGAGCACACTGCTTGTTCATAGTTCCTGGATGTTGTTTTTTGTTAGAAGACATATTCCTGATGGAGCTGGCTCTCTTTTGGTGCCGTCTTGGTCATCTAGGTGATTGCCTTTCCTTGAACACAGCAGATATTGAACAAGAGTTTTTTGCTGTGTTTGCATATACTAGTGGTTGGGGCAAAGACCACTTTGATATACTTATCATGCTGTTGCTTTTATCCCTCTGAAATAGAGTGTGAGGGAACAGTCTGCTGCTTCAATGATGTTTCTCCCAGCTCACAACAATAGCTCGAGTAGAACTGAGCCCACTCTATGGTAAGAATAGGGATTTTGTTAGTGTGCAATCTGTCTCTTTCCCTTGGTTCACATTGATTCCAGTGGAAAGAGTGTCAATATTATTCTTTTCAGTGATGGTCAAATTAGTTAAGCACTTCAGAAAGTCCAGTCTCCTTGTCCGTTTCCCYGATATTTATGACTTATTTGTAATCACTGCAGAACTCTGAGAGCCTTTTTCTCAGCAATTAACTCTGTTTTGGTTCCCCTGTGTAATCTGCTGTTTCCATCCATCCTCAGTTCAGATGGTTGATGTGGGCAGACACTGTTGCAGAAGATCTAAATGAGCATCAACCAAAAGGAATCAGATAATTCATCTCCTGTCCATGCAACCTTGTGAAAGCCACTTCACTTCTGGATCTCTTTCCCAGTTGTAAGCAAGAGTGACCTTGCTTTTCCAGGTGCTTGGATCTATGCATGAAATGTGAAAGGTTCATGCTTCATGTAGACTCACTAGCCAAATCCAGGCAACTCCAGCCTACTTTCTGCCTTTGAAAGGGTTGCTGTGAGTGACCCATCTTCAGCAGTCTTTGCAAGAACTGTGCCCTTGAACCTTCCCTTGTGAGTTGGCTGAGAACTAGGTGAGGCGTTGGCATGACCATGAGAACTTGACAACAGCCACATGTCCTGCCTGCACATGACCTATGCTATGACTGATGAGAGCCACTTGTACCCAGATGTTAATGATCCTACGCCCCTCTAACTCAGCTAACAAACACCTGGGAAACCCAGCTTGAGTCAAGCATGAACACAGCATAACTCCATTGGATGGTTGCCTTGACAGAAAGACATAAAAATTCTTCCACCCAGCCCTGGGGTTGGACAGTGTTGAAAGACTCTTTGAATTAGTATTGATTTTTGGAAGTCTCTGGATCTGTGGGCTGTACATGTGGATTCAAGTAGCAAATCAGCTCTTTCAGGTGTTGGTCCCTGATGTGTATGCCACATTAAATATCCCTGTAGGATTTTGGTGCTGTTTCTCACTGCTTAGCCAAGAAATAACAGCCCTGTTTCTGGGTGCAGGGAAAGTAATGTCTATGCTGAAACTGTATCCAGCTAGTTTCTCTCCTTGGTAAGGTGCTGGTTGTGGAAACCCAGGCTTCATGCCCTTGGTTTATTCTCTGGGAGGGACAGTTCTGCTTCACAGACCCTGAGACATTCTGCTGATTCCACACTATTGTTTTTATCCCCCGACCTTTCTCCTGGCTTACCCCCCTCCCACCTCTAGGATGGGAGACAGTGAAGGGAAGATGGAGTTACAACTTCCTTGACATTTGGCTGTTCCGTCTTTTGTATATCACTTTGTGGCTGACAGGACCTTTTTTTTTTTTTTTTTAGAAAATACCTTGCATGCTAATCTTGGTGCATTAGCTGATCGCAACATAAATACTTGTCCATTAATCCAGTGCCTTCCTGTGCATCTTTCATCTCCTTGCTCTCTAGTGTTCTCCTGTTTCACTTTTCTCCCTTTTTAATTCTGCTTAATACAATCCACCTCAGGACCACAGCTCCAGGCAGTGGAAACAGGGACAGATACTGTAAGCAGATTGCTAGACTCTGTTAATGAACATGCCACCCAATGCTGAAGGCTATATTCTCTGCAAAGGCCAATCTTCACATGCCTTTGACAGACATGTTTCCTTCCAGTATTTATTTATCTGCTAATAAAAGTAACCTACTGACTTTTTCTGTTTACTAACATGTTGCCTATAGCTTACTTCCAGAGAATCCAAATAATATTATTGTTGTTCTTTTACCTTCTGATAGATTGGTTGGCTGGAGAGCAAAACTCACTACAAACTAGGGCTGGGATTACTCTGTCCTAACTTCAGAGTCTACCATGAAGATTACTACATCTGAGGGGTTCCTCCTTTGCTCCCTTTGTAACTTCTTCAGAGTTGTAGGCATTTTGGACATAACGTAAGAGCAGTTATGCCAACTCGGACCAAAATTTCATGTCATGTCTATGACAGTTACCAGTTTTGGAGAAAAATGTAGGAACAAGACAGACAATATTGGTATTGCTACAGTGATACAGGGGAAATACCAAATCAGTTCTAGTGGTGTGCAGCTCACAGCTGAGTTTTAAAGGCACCTCTGGARACTGTCTAGTCCAGCCCCTCTGCTTACAGCAGGGTCAACTAAAGCAGGTTTCTCAGGGCTATGTCCAGTTGGGTTTTGAATGTCTTCAATGAAGGAGACTCCACAACTTCTGTGGGCAACCCGTTTCAGTTTTTGATCACCCTCACAGCTCAGGAACTTCTTAAACCAAGAGCTGTGTCTGAGCTCTCTGGTTCTTTATGGATTTTTCTTCCATTCATTGATCTTGTGGCTTTTGCAATTCATGTACATGTTTGAGATCTGCAGCAGGAAAGTGGCAGTAAGTGCCACACTGCAGCTTTGCAGAGGATAAGGAATTGCCTCTTCTTGTTTTCCCCACCTGATGCCCCCACACCAACTTCTTCTGTTGAAAGAAACAAGGCTTTCAGTCCCTTTATATCCCTTCTAATTTTTGTGTGATTTTGAAGATCTGTTGCCCCTTTCAGTTGTCTCTCATCCAGGTGGAAGAGGGCTGGTTACTTAGTTGTACTTTGCACTTATCACCTTTCTCTGAACCATTTCTAGTTCCACTGTATGATTTTTTGATCTGGAGTGGGGAGGGAGATGGGAAGAGGATCCAGGAATGTGGACAGCCTTCCAGATATGCGTACCTTAGGGTTATACATGACAGTGGCTTCTGGTTTGTTTTCTATTCTTTTCCTAGCAATTCTTAGTAATTTCTATTTGTTTTTCTGGCTAATAGTAAATATTGAGTTTATATTTTCACAGAACTGTTACTACCCCAAAATCCTGATCTAGCCTGACTGTAGTAGCTAATTCAGAGCCCGTTGCTGTACATGTAAAATTAGAATTTTTTTTCCCATGTGTGTTACTTTACATTTATTTGCACTGAGTTTTATCTGTGACTTATCGCCAAGCTACTACTCAGTATCAGGACGTCCTTCTGCTACTCGTCTGCTACACTCTGCAGTACTTTCAGTGTGTGACACTTCAGACCTAGTTTAGATGTCTGTTTTAGGATGATGTATCACAGAAATGCCTGCTTCCATTCACTGGCTCTGAAAGGAGCCTGAAAAGTAGGTCACCTATAGAGCGCTAGGTTTGGCCAGCAGAACCCCACTCATGATGTCTATTTAAGTTATTTAGCCATTGAGATTCTCATACTTCGTGGAATTTGTTTTCATTACCTTGACTATATTTGAATCCTGTGTGCATTCAGGGAGTTTAGCACTGATATTCAAGGTACCAGCTTTCATGTTTTCCACGTCCCTAATTCTTTGCAGGTATTTGGTTTGCAGGAGGCTAAACTCGTGACAGGACAAGTTCCTATACAGATGACTTAGGATGTGATCTGTTAAGATTTATGCCTGTGTTGTGGAAGGAGAAACTTGGCTCCTTCCTTGGAGAAAACTCAGTGTGTATTTTTAAAAGGCCTTCAATAGGAAGAAAATTGAGAAAGCTCTGGCAAGAGGTGCTTGTTGACTGCTGTATATTTCTCATGTGAGTGAAGTAAGGGTGCATTTACTGACAAATAAAATTGAATTCTGCCCTCCTTTCCTCTACTTAACTCTCATAAGTTATTCCTCCAAGGTCAGGTAGATGTTTCATTTTTCTGTGATTTTCCCCCCCACCATTTCTGTTGCTTTATCTATATCTGCTTTGTTTTGAAAACAATTTCTCTTTTCTTCCACTTACTCTAAGCTTGGGTATTATCCCCTCTCCATTTGTAGTGATGGTTTCCCCATACTGTATCTTTCTTCATCTCTTCTTGAAGTCCTCCCCTCCTGGGATGGGGTGAGGTTTTCTTCTTGGGTCCTCTGACACAGGAGGCACAGGGCATAGTGAAGCACTTGCTTCCCAGAATATGCCCCATGTGGCTGAATATGAGACTGCGAAGCCTTGAGGGATCTGGAGGGATCGCCAGCTGCCGAGGTAAGGTTTAGGGAGGAAAAAAAAGCAGGAGGGAAGATGTTTTCTTTTAGCTCTTCTCCTCTAGCTCTGAATCTCCCTGTTTTATTGCTCTTGACTTTCATGGAAGGGAAGAAGGTACAATCTTACCTCTTTGCTCTGGCAACTAATGAGTCGAGCCCCAGAGAAGAGAGAATAGCCTGCAGCCTAAAGCTATTTTATTGAACTCAGTCATCTTTGGCAATTTCTGGAATGGAAAAAAGGATATGTAAGCAGAACTTTGGACATCTTTGCTTTGGTCCAGGATATATCAGTTTTAGTGTTTTGAAGTTAAACTTAAAAACTGGTCTGTCAGAGAAAGGTCTTTGGACTGAGCTGAGAGATACCTCCAAAAATCTGACTAGGATAAAGTGATTCCCTAATTACATTTCTGTTAAAGTGCTATTTAATCCCATATTTATGGCACAATAACTGATAGAGTTAATTATTTTATGGCACTGAGCACCTTGGATAAGTAGCTGTATTGCTTTAAATCCAAAGAAATTAACTAATTGTAATGCACTTAGTGGCAGAAAAGGAAAGAAAATTTGGTGAAAAAAACCCCAAACTTTAAATCTTCAGAAATCAAAGATATGAGGTTTTGATTTTTTTTTAATTTTGAAGGATATAAGTTGTATATTTTTTCATTCAGAATTTTCCAAGGGGAAAATGATGACTGCCTAGGTTTAGGTGTGTTTTTTGTCTCAGGCAGGTCTGGGCTGTGATCTGGAAGGGAAAGGCTAAGTTCTGTTGTGGCTGGGGTGCCCGGCCTTTCTGACAAATTGGCTCCTGGCCATAAATGAAGCAGAGCTGGAGTGTGGCCTGGAGCACTGGCACAGTTATTCTTGCTGTTTAATTGTTGATGTGATTTTGGGCTGCCTTAACTGGCCTGTTGCCAAACAGTGCTCAGGCCCAGTTTGGAGGAGAACCTTGACCAGAGATGGTTCCCAGGAGACAGTATGGACAAGGGCTTTCCCAACCTGTTTTTGAGGAAAAAGAGATCAGTTCTCATGGCAGTGCCATTCCACCTTTGCTTCAGACCAGATAAAGGCCTCCGTCCCATTTTGTTTGCCGGTCTAGACAGCACTGTGCATAGACAAGTGAGTCCTTTTGTCAGACAGTGACCACGTGAACATAGGCTGGGTTTGCTGCCAGCACAGCACACGCTCACGGGTAGGTCGTTCTTCATTTTGGCATTGTGTTGTGGAAAAATGGGGCCAAGATGGCTTGCATCTGCCAGAACATTTTCTGTAGCACCCCTGGCATGGCCTTTTCTCTTGGGCACAGAAAACAGCTTTTTTTTTGTCTGGAGGGTTTTCTGGTTGGGAGAAGGCATTCGCTGAACCTTGGAGAATAAAGTGAAGGAATAATCAAGCAGGCTACAAGGGAATGCTGTTGGTTACGTAAAACCTGAGCACTAGTTCATTATGTAAATCTCATAAATCTTTCAAATGTCATTATCTAAAACTCTGTTCCTGTAGCACTTTTGCTTCAGAATAAACCTGATTGCTGAACATGGATGTGAAGACTGAACAAAAGCAGAAAGGGGGCCATGTTACAGTGCTTACTCAGCAGATACAGACTGCAAAGGTGCCATTTCTGGTGTCTGGAGCAGCAGTTTGATCGAATGAAATGCTGGTTGTTGTTTATAAAGATCAGATATGCTGCTTGTGCAGGGGTCATGTTCCTGGGAAAGCCTGTTCATACTTCCCTTGACTGTTGCAGGGCAGTGAAAGTCTAACTGAAAGTCATTTCTCTGTGAACAGAGCTGAGATAGTGCTGAAATGATACCTGGTGTCATGACAGATGGCACTCCAAATTGGGTTAAAGCATTTTTTCCAGGATGTTTTAAATAAGACCTTAGTTTGTCATTAAATGCTGAGAAGTGATTTGATATCACAGAGTTGCTGAGGTTGGACAGGACCTACAAAGATCATCTAGCCCAACCCCCCTCAAAGCAGGTTCAACTAGACCAGGTTGTTCAGGGCTGTGTCCAGTCAGGTTCTGAATATCTCCAAGGATGGAGACTCCACAGCCTTTCTGGGCAACCTGTTCCGGTGTCTGACCACCCTCCGTAAATTTTTTTTTCATAAGTTTAAATGGAATTTCCTATATGTCAGTTTGTGCCCATTGCCTCTTGTCCTTTCGCTGGGTACCACTGAGAAGAGTCTGGCTTTGTCTTCTTTACTTCCTCCATCGGATATTTGTACACATTGATAAGATCTCTCCTGAGCCTTCTCAAGGCTGAACAGTCCTAGCTCTCTCAGCCTTTCCTTTTATGTTGGAGACTCCAGTCCCTTCATCATCCTCGTAGCCCTTTGCTGTACTCACTCTAGTAAGTCCGCGTCTCTCTTTTATTGGGGAGCCCAGAACTGGACCCAGCACTCCAGATGTGGCCTCACCAGGGCTGAATAGAGGGGAAGAATCACCTTCCTCAAACTACTGGCAACACTCTTCCTAATGCAGCCCAGGATGCCGTTGGTCTCCTTTGCTGCAAGGGTACATTGACGGCTCATGTTCAGCTTGTCCACCAGGACCCCCAGATCCTTCTCTGCAGAGCTGCTCTCCAGACAGTCAGTCCCCAGCCTATACTGGTGCAAGGGGTTATTCCTCCCAGCGGCAGGAGTTTGCCCTTTCCTTTGTTGAACTTCATGAGGTTYCTSTCCGCCCATCTGTGCAGTCTGTTGAGATCCCTCTGAATGGCAACACAACCCTCTGGTGTATCAACAACTCCTCCAGTTTTGTGTCATCTGCAAATTATGCACATGCTATACACAGGTTCAGAAGTATTCTTTAATGTAACACAGAAAAGCAGAGTATTAGACTCAACAGTGGAATAACTGGGTGCAGTTCCATGTCCTGTCCCAAACGAGAACTATGGAAGAGGGAATATTCATCAACCTAAGTTGTCTAGATTAAAAAAAAAAAGTGTATGGGGAGGCAAGGGGAGTTGGAGCATCTCATTTTAAACTGCATATTTTAGGCAATCACCTCTTCTGAGGAGGGATGGTGTTTGTCTGGTTTCACTATGGAGTTGTGATACAGCTGGGATGCAGATCCAAGGATTGGGAAATGCTCCCAGGTCCTGCAGTTTAATCACAGCCTTTAGCTGTAAACACTAACGCTGTCCATATATGTCCATATAGACCACTTTACTGGGAGCCTGGCCTGAAATTGTCTTGGCTGGTGATGTGTTTTGGTATGTAATACAATCGGTAAGAAGAAAATGTGTGGTGTGGATGTAGTTGCTGTTACAGCTGTGAGGCAAAGAGCCCTTCAAAGTGTTACTCTGCAAAAGAAATCCCCTTCTGCAGCCTATTAGTCAAAACAACTGCACAACTGCTCTGTGTCAAAGCAGCACAAATAGCTTTTAGCCAAAAAGCTTTTCTAACTGCTGTTACTCTGGGGCCATTCTGCTCTGCCTGATTGCTGTCCCTATACAAGGGGTTAGTGTAGTATGCGGCTTAATAAATTCCACCGTCGGATTTCTATTGTCTCTTTGTTCTTTGTTGCCAAGGAAGCCAAATATTATTTCTGTCCTTGAAAGAAGCTGCAAATATGGGGAATGGCCTCAGTGAGAGGTGGGGGAGAAAAAGGCCCCTGTGGAAAAATACCTTTTGTGTTTTCACTTACTGCCTTTACAGAGATGATTGTGGCGATGTGGTAGGAAGGGGCTGTTCCATCTTCTCTGTGCTAGTTAGACGTCTTTATTATTGTTATTAATTTATACTCCTGGCTAAGCAGTTTCCCATTCTTAATGTATCCTTTCATCCTCCGTTGTCATGTACTGAAGTGCTACTGAGTAATCCTGATTAAAAATCAGTTCGCATATGTATCTCTTTATCCCTAGACTTTCTGTGTCCCCTATTACCATATTACTTCACAGTCATAGGTCCTTATTTTGCCCCAGCCTCCCTTTGGATATAGAAATGGGATCATCTTTGGCTGATATTTGTGAAACTGAGGTGGATGGACAATACCAAATGAAGTGTGCTGGGAACTCTTTTCTGGCCCTGAGGCTGGTGGCCAGCACAGGGGGGAGATAGGAGCTGTCTGTGGATGGCCTTTTGGTCCTGAGAAGTTAAACTAGTATAGTTAAACCTCTATGCTAATAAACTAAACAGAGCCAGGGCATATGCTAACCACTGCCACATGATTGTCCTGAGTATGATTTTGCATGTTCAAAGTCACTGTTTGAACCTGCACTAATGAGAACTTTCCCAATCAACGTTAGGGCATGGTTCAGGTGAGGATGCAGGCTCTCCAAATGGACAAGTTCACCTTGCTTTGGGGGCAAGGAGAAGAGTTTAGTCATGTGTATGCTAGCTGTACTCAGTCCCTCTCTGTCAGGGCTATGGATTCAGCCTGGGTCCATTTTATTTATTCATGTAAAAGAAACCTTATTTGTTTTGTCTTATGCAGGAATTATTTTGAGGTGTAGGTACTAAAGACAACAGTTACGATGGCAATGAGGCTGAAGAACACCAGGGCCTTTCCGAAGTCCATATTCGAGCACTAGCAACTGCTGCCTTGCAGCAACATAAACCGTTGTTCATCTGTAGGACCCCAGAGGGATCAGGCAGTGAGCTGCCACCCTACTGACCCAACTCTCATCAGAAGAAGGTCCTGAAGCCATTGGTCTGTGCTCTGATATGCAATGGGGGGTTGGCTCAGCTTTCTTTCAGTGGCTATAATGTAAATGTCTTTGAGCTAGTTACATGGGGCTCCTTTTACAGTCAGCAGAGAGGAACAAGCCAGTTTAGGACATGATTTGTCTGACCTCTACTCTTGTTCTCAGTTAGACATCTGTTTTAGGATAAAATGATTTGCACCTGATAGTGCTTATTTCTCTCCACTGACTGTACTGAGAAAGCTCAAATGGTAGCTAAGCACCATGTGTGGTGGTCTCTAAGGGTCAGTCTCCTGAGACAAAGTTTTCCTCTACATTATGGCTTTGCCTAGCTAAGAAACAATGCTACCTTCCCTCCCATGCAAAAAGAAAAATCTGAGGACAGGAACCTAATAGGTCTTAATAATGAAGCCTAAACCAGGATAAACTAATTTAGTGAATGATCTTAAAAACCCCCAAAAGAAGGCTGCAGGTTTTGTGAGTGGGTGACATGATTCTTCAGGAAAAATAAAAGTACGGTTAAATTGGTATGATATTTTGAGACAGGCAAGGTTTTTTGCTTGAGCACCGGGAAAATATGGCTTGTTTAACAGGCAGAAAGGAAGCTCCTGCTTTAGTGCTTGATCTTCAGCCCAAGGTGTGGAGACTATCCTGCCTTTACTGCCAAGTGTCGATCACCCATCCTTTCCTGCAATGCCTTTTCCAGGAGGAGCGTGTGGGAAGTTGAGGTTAGCTTCTAACTGGCTGGGCAGCCTGACAGCTGAAACTGGTAATGCTCAGGCTGCCTGTCCTGTATTAATATTGCTTATGTCAAATTTAAAAAACACTTTACTTGTATAATCATGCTTCCTGCTACCCTCATGGCGTTTAACATATCTGTACACTGTCTGGTTACTGGTGAACAGTAAATCCCCCCTTGGCTGAAGTCAATGGCTAAAACAGAAGATGCTGATCTGGCAGTTTTGCCTAGCTGTTGCACACACCTGCATGTTCTGTTAAGCTGATATTTAAGATCTGTGACCAAGTCATCAGAGACAGGACACACCAGAAACTAGGAAGCTCTGTGCAAACCTACTTTTTTATCTGCTTGTCTTTCTCTCTTTTCACAGCCAGTGTGAGCTTCCTTTTCTCCCTGGTAATTTTTATTTGTAAGAAAGACAGGCTCTTCTGCAAACAGGTATGGTTCTGAGGAGATCGGGGAGGTCATCCGCATAGGAACAGAGAGGGGTGGTTGTTTATGAAAAGCTGACAGATCCAGAGCCCAAAAAAGAAGCTTTCACACTTGCAGATGGGTATTCTTGTTCAAATTCTGTCTCTTTCCTCCTTTTTAGTATTTTAAAGCTCTTTTCTTTCTGTTTCTCTAGTTTCCCTACCTTTACCTGAGTGACTCAGCCCCCATGATGCTTTTGCCTGATTCTTGCTGGYAGGATAAGCTCCTGGGACCACTCTTCTAACTGACAAATAAGAAAGATTTTTTTTTCAACCCATCTACTCCACCCTTTGTCTCCTTTTTATTTTTGCTTTTTCATTTCCATCCCCCCTTCTTTCTGCCCTACTCTGCTTCTTCCTTTCATTGTTTAGCCCCTTTTCTATCTTGTCTCAGTCTCTCCTCATTTCCTTTCCTCTCCTGGGGTTCATAAAGCTGCCAAGGCCTGACCAAGGCAAAGAGAAATATGTATTTCACAGGCTTAGGTCATGCAGAGGGCAGTATCATAGCTCTCACTGCAGGTCTTGGGGAAAAGGATGCAGGTTTGTTCCAGAGCTGCTGTTCTCATTAAATTTGTCAAATCTACTCTGAATAAGAATAAATAAATAAAATAAGGACTTTAAAGCAGATGGGAAAGGGAGAGATTAAAATCCCAGTGCTGGAAACAGGCTTATGCCTAATCTTTGAATCTTCTCAGGAAGGGGAGCACTGGGAGAATTAAGCCCAAGAGTCTCTGGTCTGGAAGGGAACTGCAAGTTTGGGTTCTTCTCGGTCTCAGCAGAGCTCATGCTGTGTGTGAGTGATAGCTGTCCTTCCCACCACAGACAGCAATTTGTCATTGTCCCCAAAAATTTCCTGCTTGCTTAGTGGAAATATTGTCAGGTGGCAAAGCAATCCAGAGTGATCTGACCTACTTGGGCAAGGAAATTACCTGTCCTCTGCCCTTATTACACKTTGTCAAATGAAGGAGGCCTTGAATTTCAGTTTGCAATAGGAAAAGTTTCTGATAAAAACAGCCATCAGAGTGCTGAAGAGCTCATTAAAATTTGTGAGAGAGAACGAAACCTCGTTGGAAGTATTTCCTTGTAGGAGAGCTCTTCATTGACGAGACTGTATTTGCACATGTAAGTCACATTGTATTATTTCATGCAAGGTAACAAGGATTTCAGACTTGCTTTCTGGAATCGCAAAAATTGTTCAACATTTTGACCTGCCAGTTGAAATCTACCTTTTTTCTAGGATGTGCAGCCCACTCTGGGCCCCAGAGCTGCCTTCTGGCGCTGTGTGCGAAGAACTCATGTCCGCTTATGATGGCTTTAGCAGCAGCTCCCGTAGGGTTGTGCACTCTTGCCTTTACTCCTGCCATTTGCCCTAATCTAAACAAAGCTGCCAAATCTCTGTACTCATGTCCATGTCAGAATAAGTTCTCACAAATGGGGAAAATAGTGTTTGTTTAGTGTTGGTGTTTCTCAGCCCTTGTCAGATTGTCATGGCTTAGTTCTTGATTTGCTTAAAAGAATTGGTCAGTGTGCATAAAGGCTTGCCTGTCACTTGTGTGGTCAAATAACTATTTTCATTGTCCCAGTGTGATGTGGTACGTAAAAGCTTTCTTTTAATTTGAGTGATAACAGGGAACTTTCCCTGTCACTCCCGGTAAAGCTGTGGGCAAATGCCAGGCTGCTTTCAGGCACTTTCCCCACTGTAGCTCTGCAGAAGTGCATGGTTATAGCAAGGCTGATTTGTTTTTCCTTTGCTGCATGTTTCTAATACAGAAACAAACCCTTCCTCTTGCGTTTGCAGTTGGGAAAGTTTGTGTTTTGGCCAACCTGGACAGCCACCAACCTTCCCGGGGAACTGTGCCCTCCTGCTCTGTCTCTCACTGTCACACTGCTTGGGGGCATGAGGGAGCTGTCACAGACCTTGCCAGAGACCCGAGTGGATGTGCAGCAGCTGCTTTCACGACAGATTCTGAACATTGCCTATTGCCAGATTCTGAACATTTCCYATTTCCTATTCCTATTCTGAATATTCCTATTTTTGGCACATGGTGAACTGGTGAACCCTGGCTCTCAAAACATCATTAGAGGAAAAAACAAAGGAGGCATCATCAGGCTCGGGGAGTGCAGCAGAAGACTGCTGTTGGGCACTGTACTCAGTACCCGCTGTCTGACCAGCCTTGATTTCTTCCTAGGCATCATGGCTAGGGAGAACCCGAGAAGGGATTTGATGGAGATARTGAGGTGCCTTGCAGAGTCTTATAGGGTACCTCTCTCCTAAGGATGGAGAAAGTGTGACCATGATTGTTTGCAGATTGGCCACAAAAGCCGTCAAAGTGCAAGTCATAGGTAAAGTGGAGGTGAACGAAGATGTTGATCATCATAAAATGTTCTTGGCCTGTTGAATAAGTAATAAGACATTCAGTGAACTCAAAACATGTCCTGAGGGAGGGAAATGGATCCAGCTCCTGACTCCTTTCCCAGTTATATAATAATACTGTGTTGGGTAACCACTTTAGCAACACATGAATAAGTTGGTCCCTGGCCCTTGTGAGACTGGTTGCACAAATTTGATTTCAGCAGTTTTAGGGAATAGGCCAGAAGGTGCAGAAGGGCTGCCAGTCTCCTGCCATAACACCCAGTGGTTCTTGTAGGAAAGGCCGAGCATCAGCATGCCCTGGGAGCAGGCTGAGTGCAGGCACTGATCCTGCTAGAGTTCTTACTTCGCTGCCGTCACCACTGCTGGAAGACACCCAGCTTTGGGTCTGTTTTCTTTGCTAGTCATCTTCATCATGCATTAGATCTGTAACAATGAGGATTTTTAGGACAAATTTGTCTTCCATAGAAGATTGTCACAGGARGGGATGGGATCAAAAAAGTACTTTRCTGTGGAACTGGAAGTAAAAATGATCAYCAGTGAAACTTGCCTACATGAGAAAGTTTACCAGCAAAGATGTGTTGCTAGTTATACAAGTGTGTCCTCATGTGAATATGTTTACTGTGGAAAGTTATATGGATATCATTAGAGCAGCCTRATTATACCACTACAGTTTTCCTCTTAAATTTCCCCGGTATATAAACCATCATTAGAGAAACTGTTCCTCTTCCCATAAAATAAAGCCGTTATAACTTAATTTAGAAAAGCTACACTACCCCTGTGGTGTGAACTGTCTTTATTGCTAGTTAGAATGCAATATGAAGGCCACCAGTGAGCAGTGCGGTGCATAATATGTGTTGTGTTTCAGAAAGGACTTGGTTGAGAGCCAAGAAGAAAGAACCAAGAGAAGCTGCTGAGGAAGTATCACCCATGTAGTTCTTGTAGCCGTAGAGTGGTGACCTTAACACTTGATGCAGCTCTGTCTCTAGAATGAGGGAGTGCCTGTTTTGCCTTTAGTGCATGGATTTGGCCTCTTTGGGCTGTAAGAAGTATACACTAAATCCCTCCCAAGATTACAGCTCTCGTTCTTTGCATACTGAACAAACCTCTTAAGGCTTCCCAAGGTGACCTGTTTGTTAGTTATCTTTAGGTTATGTTATAACAGAATACATTTTACATATTATATATAGTATATTGCACATAACACAAACACAGTAGTATATAATTGGCACACAATGCATACTAATGCAAGTTATACCTATTACAATTAATGCAATATATTAATATGTATTAATCTTTATAATGCTGTAACATTATTTTTACAGAGTGTTCTAAGAAATCTAGCACCACAAGCAATGAACTCCACAGTAATATTGGGGTTTGAGCTTCTCCTGTAACTTAAACTTGGGAAAATATTCTGCAAAGCTATTTTTTTACATATGTATATATATTTCATATATGTGTGTGTATGTATATATAATATATATATATATAAATGCACACACACACATATGGAATTTTTAACAGAAAGTCTTGTTCAGTCCCCCAGTGCTCTTCCACTGCATCCCATAATGAGCCCYACAGCAGCTGTGCTGTTGTTCTCCATGTTCCTTTCTGTTTGTAGAAATGAGCCTTTAATCGCATAGCCTGACAGGAAGATTTTTTTCAGTATCTGCTAAAAGACAAATATTTTTCCATTAGAAACCTTACCGAGAGCTGTCACCACTCAATGAGGTGCCACCTCCCAAGCAAGACTAAGCAGGGAGTGTTGTCTTCTTCAAACGCTCTTATGTTTCTTCCTCGTACAGCATCTGTCACTGTCTGCTCCAGCACTGTGACTTCTGTTTGTCATGGTACTTATAATAAAAGTAACAAGATGGATCATTGCTTCATTCATGTTAAGACTGTCAACATTTTCCAGCCTAAGCTTTTACCTTTTTGCAAAATGTGATTTCATCAGCGTTTATGTTTCCTGGCTGCTGAGTGAGGTTTAATTTTCTGGCTGGGAAGATGCTTGCTTCTTTTTGAGTTRACATTTTTTAATTGTTTTTTTGAATTTTATTTTCATATCGCAATGTGAAAAGGAAACATTAATTCTGGTAAACAAATGCAAATAGTTTTGTTATAACATTTCAAGCTCAGAACTTCTTGGAATTTTTCATTTCACAAAAAGTTTTTATTTTTTAATCACTCAATCTGKTCAGAATTGAAAAGTAATTATAAGATGTTCAGATAGTCTTTGGGAGGAAAAATCCTTTGTAGCTATTACTTTTCAGGAACAGCCTCATTTGTTGGGAAATGTGACAGAGACAGCTATGTTAAAAAATAACACCAATCCCATTGTACCTCACGRGCAGCCATGTCCATTTTGGGTGAATAATGACAGTTACCATAAGTGTCTCTGAAAACAGTGTTAAGTAGGAGCCTTGCTGACAAATATATTTGCAGATCCTCAAAACAGTAGCAAAAGTGATTATAAYTGGGGGGAAGGACTGCTAAAGCTCTGTATTGCATCAGATTGATCAACAGGATAGCAGAGATGGGGGAATCTGTGTCTTTGTGGGCACACACATGTGCATGTATGTTGGTATGCAGAGGTCTRTTAGGTCTACGGGTCTATTGGGGTACAAAAGTATAAACTTGGTCCTCTCCATGGATCTGGGATTTGATCTAGGGAACCACCCATGGTTCGGTTCTTCTTTCTTGTTTTTGTGTTCTCTCTGGTATGTGGCTAGGGTGAGAAAAGTGGAAAAGTGGTGTGTCCACCTTCAGAAATCAGATGAGACTGGCCTTTTTTTTTCTTTCTTTTAATGCACAAACATAAAAAGTCTCACCTTTTTGTCCCTCATGTAGATGAAGGGGTCTTAGCCTGGCTTTGAGGGTCTTCTGCAGCTCAGCCATAACTAGCAAAGGTACTCCAGCTGGATCCCCTCCTTTTGCAAGGAGGGTTTTGACTGGCTAACCTGAAGTCTGTATTTATTTTACAGTAATCAGTAGTATTTYACTGTTTTCTACCTAGGTATAAAGACATGAGGCTTTGATTGCTGAAGACAGTGTAGTGTGAGATGGTTTAAATTTGGATTTCATTGTGGATTTGCTTCAAGATCTGTGCACTGCTTAACGAGCAACTTATATGTAGTCTAGGCAGATTGGACAATGGATGGCAAAAGTTTCGTCAGCTGTCCCATGCTAGACCATTTCTTTGTTCCAACAGCCTGTGGAAGGGCTGTAATGTTTCATTAAATTCTATAGGAGCGTTCAGTAAGGAAGTTTAATGAAATAATTAACAATTTTCACTATTGATCTGAGTTGGATTCATGCYGGCAGAGTTGAAAACTGCCATATCTTAACACTAGTCACCCCTTACCCTCACCAGTCTAATTTCTAATATCTTCTCATCCTTACACAAAGCCAGGGAGATCTTTGACATATTGTTCAGCATTTACAAAATGTTGCCTTGTTTAGGCTTGAAATGCTGGCACTTAGCTGCAGTTCTAAATTCACTCTCATTCCAAAGCCACTTTTTCTATCTTAACACCGGATGCTGTTTGGAGCCACAGTGGCAGTACAGATCAGATAATGGGCAAGGAAGTGTTGACTTCAGCTCTGAATGAAAAGATTTTCCCAAATATGCTTACAAGATGTTCGAGTTTTTCCTGTGCTGTGTGGTATCTAAAAGGCAAAAGAGTTGGGGAGAAGCTGAAGTGAAAGCGTATCTCTCTGTAGGTGGTTTGTAATAGCAAGTTTTRATCTCCAGTATTAGTAACAAAGCAAAACAAACCCCACTTGTCCATACTAGGCTGCTGTGTGATTTGAGAGAGCTGCTTTTACTACTGCAACCACAGGATTATCAGTAATGCCTGGTATGAAATGCATTCATTCAGTTACTCGCTCTGGCTTGAAGCCTCGCCTGGGGTCATATTTCCAGCCCTGTTTGCCTATCCCAGTGGTGTGTTGTACTATTCCACTGGCTTAGCACCATTTCGGAGACATGTTACTAGTGTTGATGTTCTGCATGTAAAGAATAAGCTGGAATGCTACGGTCCAAAGCCTATCTGAAAAAGTCTGGCATGGGGCTTGTCTGAGCTCCAGAAAGGTGTTTGATTAAAGCCTCTCCTGGAAGAAAGTTCTCTTTCACATTCAGTGTCTCAAAAATATCCGTGAGGAAGCTGAGGAAACTAGAAGAAAATAACAGTTGATATTTTAAAGACCAATATAGATCTTGAAAATAAGGGGATTAAAAATAAAAGAATCTGTGCCAACCAGTAACGATAAGGTTTTATTAACCGACACAGTTAACTCTATTGACTTTGTATGTTCCAGGTAAGGGGGAAACTGTTCTGTATTTGCAAGTATGAATGCTCAAAATGGCATGTTACTGTAGCTTAAGTGTGGTTTGATGCAGATATTAATGAAATTTTCTGGCTTCAATTATGTGTAATAGTTCATTTGACCATTAAAATCCTTTGAGTTTTCTTGTAATTTTATTAGAAGTTTTCAGAACGTATCCAAACTGGATGCTAAGTTTGTTTTGTTGTGACTGTGTGCACGACTCCACAGGACAGCACCCACCCACAGAGACATTTCCTGGTGAAAGGTGACATTTGTCTTCTGATAACTGATGAGTTGGTGTCTTGCTATGTGTCTTGCCACACAAACCTAGAACTGTATGTAGTGGAAGAAGGAGAAGTGTGGATACTGCTTTGAGACAACCATGGTTTGTTGAGATATATGTATGAGTGCTTGGATACTATACTGTCATCCTACGTCTGGTTGGGAGAAAAGCTCTAATATCGYCTGTGCTTTTGTGAACCACTGCGTCAGATGCTTTGGTTTCAAAAGGCAGGGTTGTAGCTCTTTAGGAGTAAGTGGAGGATGATATTAAGATTTGCAGTACCTGTAAAATGATGCATGATCCCATATGAAACCATTCTTTTTCTCTAGTCAGCATGTGTTAAGGGTTAGAATTGGCTGTTGGATGAGAACTGAGCAACAATTATTTGGAGAGGCGATAGTGGAAATGATTCTTGAGAACGGTCAGCACTAAGGGTGAGTAGCYGAGAATAATTGCTGATGACTGATAGAAGTCAACCTCTGGMCTTTGAAAAAATAAATTGCAAGCTATGTTTGAATGGAATATTTCCTCCTTCTTGTCAGAGGGGAGAAAAAAAGATTTTCAGTTTTTGTGATGCACTTTTTTGGTTGTTCTGTTCTCGGAGTGTAAATCCCTGCCTTAATGATATGAGCTTTTGAACTGTGGAGAAGTTTAGTACACGATTCCTGTATATTGCTTTAGTTTGGGAGTATGGAAGCCCACCAGGAACAGTTCCATGTCCTCAGCACCATCCTTAAGATAAGAGAGGTGCTAAACCCAAAAGTTTTGAGGACGCTTTTGTCACTCTAGCTTTTCAAAACATATAGCATTTTAAAAAGGTTTTGTGGACTTGATGCTGTAGATGCTTTCCTTTATGTTTTTTTTAGCATGCTTTCAGGCTTCTTTTTTGTGATGATGAGGATTAGAAATATCTTTTTTTAAAGAAAGGCTGAAACTGTCACCTGCTTTTTGTCCTCCCCAGGCAGGATAATGAGTGGACCGCCAAAGAACTTTCTGATAAAATCGTAAGAATTAATGTCACTTCCACCTCAAGATGAACCAAGACAAAATAGAGTAGATTTGACTGTGGCAGTACGGCAGGGGTGTTTTCCTCAAATAATTGCTCGCCTTTGAGTCCTGGATCTGACAATGTTGATTTCACGTCCCAGAATTTGAGGATGAAGAAGAGAATGGAAGCTGTCTTTGGCTTGCTTTAAGAAAAGCCTGCTTTATCTATGTCTGGAGTGGACACTTGTAAGGTTGTCGCTCATATCTCAATTAATAATGAGCATTTGATGCACAGAAATATACTTTACAGGGGGAATGATAACCTCAAGTGATAATACCTTTTTCATCTCAGTTTCTCACCTGTCATATTCTGTGGTCTGTCAATGGCTGATTGGTGATTTGCTGTAGCTTCTTGCAGCCATCTGAAAGAGATTTCTTAATGCTTACCAGGAGATAGTCAAAGAACTCTGTAAGCTATTCATTGTGTGTTTATGAAATGCTTCTCACCTTGGTATCCATGTGTCATTGAAGTCCTCAAACACCTGACATTGGCTACAAGTTTATGCATTTCATTTGGTAAAGATAGTAGTTCCCTCTCTGGCACCACATGTAGTGGTACAAAAGGTTACTGGAGACTTGTCACCTAAAAAGAAAGTGTATCACCTTTTAGCAAGGGTGCTGAAATCAATTCAGATTTTGGGTTGCGGAAACATAAATCAGTGGTAAACAAATGCCAATGTTTTCAAACTGATAATGAATATAGTGCTGGTTTGGCACATTTAAAGAGAAAAAACATTAATTCTCTACAGCCAGTCCCTTTCGCTCTTTGAAGAACCTTATGTCATCCCTGATCATGTCCATGCCTAACCCAGTATCTTCTCTCTGACAGTGGCCAGTGTCAGAGGTTTCAGACACTGCGCTTTGCTTATCAGTAGCTAGTCACCATCAAAGCATTCAAGCCCTTCAGTATCTTGAGCTTGAACGAACTCAAGTTATTCTGAGATTGCTGATGGAAAAAGAGAGGAAGGAGTTGTTCCAACAAGTGGTCTGCAGTAATTGCACGGGTTGAAACCTTCCCTGATTCTGAACTGGTAATATGCAAGGCATGCTGTAGGATGGCTGTTCTGACAGAATAATTGAATATTCAGAGGAGCCAGAGGAGCCTCGACTGCGCTTTGGTTGTATTTCTCAGCCTCCCTAATAGGCCAGCCATAGGGGAAAATCCTAATGCACTGCTGTGACAGCATGGAAAGCTTGGTTTAACGTTTTGTGTTATATTCTGTTTTTATTTGTAGTTTGCTTTTCCTGATGCCCATCTTGTTACCTTACTTTCGAGGGAGAATTGCTGATCTGACTTCTGAACTAAGTGAATAGCACTGTGCAGAGCACATATTCTACTGACTGGGAAAGAAGATGCACTCTAGTAGTTCATTTTATACCGAGAGCACTTCCTTGAACAAGTGATGTAAAGGCACTAAATTAAACAATGCTGTTCCTTGATCTGCTGCAGCCCTGTCACTTACTGTAATTATTGGGGCTGTGTCTCAGTCTTTTTCTTAAAAGCAAATGTTGCCCTGGGCACTTGGAAATTAATATGTTGATTTGAGTGAATAGCTATTTGGCATGCACCTTGAGGCAGTGCAACAATATAATTGTTAAATGAGGAGCATAGCCTGAAATTTAGAGAAAAAGGAGAACCCAGCCCTCATCCCTGAAGCTTAAATGTTGAAGCTAAGTTTTCTGTGTGTTTCTGAGAACAACTATTATAGTTGTTCTAGGCACCTTGAAATTCCCTTGGACACAGTATTCTTTCAAACAACTCCTGAGCAAGGTTTGAGTGTTAGTACGGGTGAAGAACCATTCCCAGTAAATGGGTATACTCTCTAACCGCGTGAGTTGTGCTTCCCTGTGTGCATTATCATGAGGGTCCTAGAGGACAGGCTGTTGAACATGAGTCAGCAGTGCACCTTGCAGTAACGAAGGGTAACTGTGTACTGAGCTGCGTTAGCAAGAGTGTAACCAGCAGGCCAAGGGAATGGCTTACTTCCCTTTTCTTGGCATTTGTGAGGTTGCATCTGGAGTAGAGAGTCCAGGTTTGGCCCCTCAGTATAACAAGCTTGTTGAGAAACTGTAGGGAGTCCCTTTGGCCACGAGGAGGATTAGGATACTGGAGCATGTGATGCATAATGAGAGGTTGAAAGAGCAGATACATTTATCTTGGAGAAGTAAAGAATAATGAGAGAGGGATCTAATGCTCTTTGCCATTACCTAAGGAAGTTACAGAGGAAATGGAACCAGACTCTTCTCTGAGCAGCACAATGACAGAACCAGAGGCAACAAACGCAAGTTATAATGTGGGAAATTCCAATTAGATATAATGAAAAAGTTCTTCACCATGAGAGTGGTTAAGCATTGGCACATGTTGCCTAGAGAGGCTGTGGAGTCCCTGTCCTTGGAGATATTCAAAACTTGACAGGGCCTGAGCAACCTGATCTAAATTGGCCCTACTTTGAGCAGAAGGTTGGACTGGATGACCTGCAGAGGTCCCAGCCTAGATTATTCTATGATTATGGACCACCACAAGGATAGTCACATTTTTGCCATTTTTTAAAGCAAGTCTAAGATACATGTCAGGTTCTCTTTTAGGGATTTGTCTGGGGATTACTTGTCTCTCTTGATGATCTTGTCTTTCCTCTCTCCACTGCCTCTAAAGAAAGAGGTAGAGGAGCGCAGAGACAGGGTATGTGGAATTGCTGCTGGTAGACTTGTGCTGGTGGCCAGCAATGGGAAGGGGTTTTCCAAACTCACTGCAGAGAGGAGGAAGTCTGCAGGGTTGAATGGGATCATGGTTGATGCTGTACTTCTACATGCTGTAGAGTTCCCTGTGCAGATGTCTCTAGGTCACCAGCACAACTATTTCCTCTCAGGCTTGAGTGTGGCAGAGTCAGGAATTGCTGCTCTGGCAATCTGACTGCAGTCAGCCCTTTTAACTCAAAGTAACTTTAATGAGGCTGTGTCCCCATGCTTTATTTTCATTAGCAACTTCATTATTGTGTGTGATGTCATCCTGCAGTGAACAGGAGAAATTTGGTTCTGCCTACTGTTTTCCGTCTAAAAAGATTGAGACTTTGCAGAATAGGGGAGAAACCAAGGCTTTTGTATCAATGGCCTAGAACAGGAGGAGCAACTAGAGAAATTAAAATGGTATATTGTGAAGGGAGATCAAAGGCCTGACAGGTGTGGGTCTGGTGCCATGATGGACTAGGACCTCATCCAACGAACTGTAACTTTTCACCTCCAACTTTCCCCTTAGCAGCTCTGCATCTGGGCCTTTCTAGCCCATGATCATAAGATTGCAGGAAAATTGAGATTCTTCAGGAGGTCTCTAGTCCAAAATCCTGCTCAAAACAGGGCCAGCTAGGAAGTCACACCTGGTTGCTCAGGGCTTTATCCAGTCATGTCTTGAAAACCTTCAATGATGGAGACTATACGCCCTCTCTGGGCAACCTACTCCACTGCCTCATAGTGCCTTCACGGTGAAAAAGCTTTTCCTTATACCCAGTCTGAACCTCTCATGCTTCAACTTATGTTATTTATCCTTCTCCCACGATACACCACTGTGAAGAGCCTGACTCCATTTCCTCAATAACCTCCCTGCAGGCACTGGCAGGCTGCTAGTAGCTTCTCCCAAAGCTGTCTCTTCTCCAGGCTGAACAAACCCATCTCCCCCAGCCTCTCCTCACAGGGTGAGCGCTCCAGCCCCTGACCATTTTGGTGGCCCTCTGCTGAACTTGCTCCAGTTTATTGATGTCTGTCTTGTACTGTGGGGCCCAAAACTGGATACAGTATCTAGATGTAATCTACATGATGAGTCTGGCTCAGCTGCATTTCCTGTATACTGGATAGATATGCCAATGTAAATAAGTGGTATGACTGGAATAAGTTTGGGACATCTGAATATTGGTTCCTCTAAGGATATAACATGGCTGAAGGCCAAATCACTCAACCTCTCTCTCTTTCTCTCTCTCTCTTCCCCCCCAYCCCCTTTCTCCCCATGTGTGAGACGGTAATAAAATCTACTTCTCTCATTGTTAGTTGTGTGTTTGTTATGCTGCACTGTTGTTAACCACCTAAATATTAACTTCCAGTCACTAATGATGGTTCTTGTCATGTTTCTGGCAGGTTACATATCACAAGTGTTAAAGAATTATACTGACCATGCCTGCGATGGAGAATATGTTTCCTTGAGATGTCCTCACAGAACCACCATCAGCATCCAGTCTTCTTTTTATGGCCGAATTGTACCAAGTCATCAGATGTGTCCTTCTCGCTATCCCCACTCCTATGCAACTTTAATTAAAGAAGATGTTGCCTGTTCAGTTGGCACTTCCCTTCAGGTATTGCATGTTAAACTGGATCTCTTTATTCTGGACTTCTTCTCTCCTGCAGCTTGATGCTGCAGAGACCTATACTAGCACTGCTCACCTGACACAGCATAGTGCATGATTCATCTTTGTAGTGTAGACAGGGATGAATTAGATTTTGCTGGTGCATTTCTTAATTTTGCTACAGTTCGGGAATGTGGTTGAAACAGAACTATATTGCAAGACCAAATTATGTCCAAATGTATTATGACCAAATCTGGACTGTGTTGGAAGATTCTTTTTTTAAGTCCTCCTTCCCAAAGGGYAGCTTTTTCAACACATTCAGAAGTTGCTGTCAAACTCTTTTTAGTTCAGAAATGATCCTTTTTTGTGGGGCTTTTACTTTAGTAACTTGAAATCAAGAGAGAATCCTTGGCTTTACTTTTTCTTTTGACTCAGTTGGCTCTTAGGCCACTGTAAGTGATCATACATCACTTAAGCCTGTAATCTCCCAAGCATCAGTAGTTAATCACCTCTGTCCATTTGTGTAGAAGATGACTACATGTATCATTCTGAGAGCACATGTGACTTCAACAAATCAAAGGATTGTTTGGAAGGTGCGTGTGTTACTCAGTGTCAAGAGGAACAACTGAAATTAGAAACATGAATTGACTGATGTTGTTGAGATGAATGGGGTCTGCTCCCAGATGTAAAACTAAGCGCAAGTCTTTCCAAGTGCAGAGTATTTGGGACTCTGAAAACTTTTGTGCAAAAACCTCAACTTTTCTTAAGCACCCAGTGTATTTATGGCTATGMATCAATAATAACTCATAATAAAATTTATAGCAGAACTAGGCTAATGAACCTACAAGGCTAGTGAAATATTTCTCTTATAATTTGGCTGAAGGCCAGCATTTCCCATGTCACTTCTAAGTCTTGTATTCAGGACTTTAGAGGAATTTACAGCATTTTTTTTTGATTGATATGAGTGCTTTGGCTTCGAAATGTCAATGGTAAATTCTCAAGAAATTGCACAGGATTGGTGTTCACTTGTATGTACCTTTAAGATGACAGATTTGCAGTTGCCCTCATAACACTTCCATTGCACATCAAATGACTGAGTTATAGTATGGGAGGACATGGTCCTTATCAGTGGGAGGTTTTCCCTGATATGGTAATGAAAGCTCATAATACAATGGACAAGAGGCAGCTGTGCTGTTTAGGAGGGGAGAATATGGACTGGGGACTTCGGTGGAGGCTAACCTTCCTTTCTTTCTTTTATTTACTGCCAAATTTACTTGAAACATTTTGTTAGCTGGCATGATTGATACCTATGTGCATAGCCTCATCCCTTGCAGGTGAGTGGCCCGCTTAAGGCATCTGGAACAACCTGAGAATAGGGAAGATGTAATCTTTGGCTTATCTTGCCATGGTTTTATGTGCAGGAGAGATTTAAAAGAAATCCTTACCTACTTAGCCTAGCTCCTTTTGTCCTTGGAGCTAACTGTTACCCCTTAGGTTTGCCTCCAGCACTTGCAGTGCTTCTCATTAGAGTTCCCCTATATGAATGGTGTGCTTTACAGGCAGTCCTGCACCAGATGTCTTGTACAATAAATTTTCTACGTGACTAAGACCAGAACACTCCTATTTGTGCCTTTTGTGGGTGCAGACCTGCTAAGGAGGTAGGCGACATTCTCTACTCTGTTGCAAATTTCTTATGGGACCTCAGGCAAATTCCTGAGTCTCTGTGGGGGATATYTGCAATACCTCTTTGGTGCCCCTAAATCTGGATTTGATATCTCAATGATGTGCAGTGCCTAGCCACAGTAGGGTGAATCTGAATGCCAGAGCTGGATCTCTTGGCTCCTCTCTTAATCCTGGAGGGGGTGAGGCCTCTCCGAAGGGTAAGCCAGGAACTCCACAAGCTCAATGGCAAGCTGCCTAGAGCTAGCCGGTAGGAAATGCGTGCATGTAGGAAAACTGGAAAGCTGTAGACAGGAAAATTGTGTGTGCTTTTGTGGGTTTTAGAGTCAGTTGTATGGCTACTATAGACAGGACCATTGTGTGCGTTTTCTGATTGGCAGTAATTTAAAAAGTCAGCTAAACCAAACCCTTTGCAATTAAGTATATAAAATCACCGCATCTAATCAAGCCCAGACTGCAGAAATTTATTGCTTCTCTGGAGAGTGGCATGGAGGGATTGTAAGGGGCAGTTATTAATACTGTTCCATGCAAATGCTACCTGTGAGTAGCAGTTAATTCTTGTTTAAAGGCTCTCTGCCCTGTAAATGCCCAGTCAGGACATTGTTTCTGTGTTAAAAAGAGAAAAGCAAAGATTGCTTAGACTGAGACAACCGCTACTCACTACTAATCCAGCCTTAGTTGGTTGAGTGCCAGAATCCCTTGCTTTAGTTACATTTTTTGGTCTGAAATGAGATGCAGACCACTTGAGAGACCATGTCTGAGACATTAAGGCAGTGACCCCAAGCTACACATTTCTGTTATTCTAACACCACAATATCAGATTCAGTGGAAGATTTTCAAATGCACAAGAATTTGGACATTTGGACTGAGATTTCAGTTTTAATGTGGTTAGTCTCTTGTTAGCTTTTGCATCAAGTCAGATGAATATGGAGAGATCAGAAGAACAAACTAAAGTTGTGCTGAAAAGCAGGTGTTATTTGCTTTTTCAACAGTGCCATCTCCATTTCACCGTCTTTAGCAGGGGACCCAGAGCTGGCACAAGTCACATGCGATATGTTACAGTGCCCACTGAAGGAAAGATAGATTCATGCTATAGTCTTGAAGCATCTTTGAGATATTTCAAGGATGGAAGTGTAGAAAGTGCCTACTCATCCTCTAATGTTAGGAGCTAATTTGGGGCACTAATGCTGTAAATAGAGTCTAGTATTGTCTCTTCTACACTTCCCTTGTAGAGTCCTGCAGAGAGTATTCCTGACCAGGAGGTAAGGGAGCAGTATCCTTGTGCYAGCCAGGAGGGCTGGATGGGGGACACAGAAGAGGAATGTCTGTAGATCTGCCTTAGTGGCTCTGGTGAAAGAGACCCATGCGGTGTTAACTGTCGCGTCTTGGCGGTGGAGCTCTGTGAGGAGGGGCTGTCACCCTTTTATGGAGCCTGGGCCATCTCTTTTCTTGCTTACAGGTCAGGAACAGCACTGCCAGGAGCAAAGTCTGTTTATCTTTCACCCAAAGAAATAAATCTTCGAATATCAAGGGTCTTTTAGCTGTGAGCCCACTGGAAAGTCTGTTGGGCCAGGGGAAGACCATGCAGAGATGTTAGCTTGAAGGTGCAGAGCTGCTTTATCATGATCCTACGCCTGAGCTATGATCTGTGCATGGTGCTGGTGTCCCTGCAATGACCCGTAGCTCCCACATGCCTTGATCCCTTTGGAGCAATTGTGCAGGTGCAATTGGTCTGAACAAGCAACCTAATAATTTCTAGAGCTTGATGTTTTTTGGTAGATCATTCTGCTTTTACAGTGGAATTTTTCTCCTGCTCTGTAATTCCATCTTACTCAGATGGAGTTGGTCAAGCTCACTTTTGATCTGCAGACTGCCTGATTTTGGAGTGTGGAGAGGAAGCTACATGACATTGTTGCACTACAGCTGGGGAGGACATGGGGACATCTGCAGAGACCTTTTGCTCCTAGGAGATCTGCTACGAATCATCCTCATCTGATCTAGCTTCTCACTTATGCTGTGGTTCTTTCACCTGTCATGTTACCACAGACATTTGCACTTCCTGGCTATGGGGACATCTCATCTCACCCCTGGGGAAATAAGGAAGCTGATAAATGGTATACAACAGCAGTGTATGTTTGTTCAGCTGAATGYGTAAATGTTGAGGTAGAAGACAAGGAGAAATAGGAGTGTTAGTGTTGTGCATTGCCTAATGATAAGTGCCTAATGATAACTGACTAGTGATAAGTGAATCTCTTTAGTAAGAACCCTAGTCACTACTGGCCAGGCTCACAATTCACAGCTTGTGCCTTCCAAAATATGCGGAGGCCCATGTAGGAAGCTGCTCAGCTGAAGAAGAGATTGGGAGGGRTGTGTTTATAAAGGGTTCTGCAGCCTTCTTCATGGATCGGTGTTCCTGATGTCACTTGTTTTCAGCAATAAGTGACTTAAGGACTGTATGGAAGAATGTTTAATGGTTGGTCTATAATTAGTGCTTTTTACCAGAAAACTAGATTCCACTTTGCAGCAGATTATCTGCAATATTCTCATTTTTGTAAATTGACAGAAAAGTAGAATCAAAGCTTACTTAGAAGGAAAACGAAAAACCCTGGAGAGGCATTTATCTGTTGTGTTTCTGCTCCCAGATATTTATCAGAGAAATCATAGGCTAACTTCTGCCTTCAGAGATGTGTCTGCTGAAATCAGGAGGAAACTGCACCTTGGAGGGCAGTGTTTCCCAAGGGGAAATATTATTTTTCCTTAGAAGGTGCTCTGGAGCTGAGTCATGCGTCTCATTAGAAAGACCAGCCAGGTTGGGCAGGGAGCGTAGGCACGGTCTGTCGYCTGAGTGTCTTTCAACCCTCTCCGGGACAACCAGCCGTTGGTGACAAGAATCACTCATGTTGCTGATGTGGTATTTCCTTTTGTCCTTAAAGCAAGATACATGACACCTTTGCTGCCACCATCTCCTGCTGTCACTCTCACAGCATGTGATGCAGCTGTACAAAAGGGAGCAGATTCCTTGCATACTAACCATGGGATTCCCCAAGCCCTTTTCTCCCTCCTTTTTATTTACGTCCACCAGGAAGGTTTCCATGATAGAAAGCAAAGAGGAGCTGACCTCTCCGCTGATGGGAAGATCAGACAAACTTTCCACTGGCCGCATCCCTTTCAAGGTGTGGGGCAGCTGTTGATCACAAAATGATGAGTCTAGAAGGTGTGTGTGTGTGTTATTGTTTCTAAAGATGGTGTTATATTTCACATTCTGGATTAACAACGTGGGAGCGTGAAATGGAGAGTAAAAGACAATGATTCAGCTACTCTAGTTTTCCTGGTAGGCCAAGGACAGTAGCTACTGGCCATGCCCAGTCCCGGAAAGGTATTGTATAGTCCCAGAAAGGACCCTGAACAACAAAAAACAAGATGATGGTCAAAGTGAGAGAGGTGGGAAAAGGAAAAATAATTTGCACTAGACCACATGGTCATTAGTACAGCTGGGAGGAGAACCCAAGAACCAAAGTCCAAGTCCGGGGTTTCCTGGACTGCATTGCACATTCAGAGGTTTCTAGGGCTTAGAGACAGTTTGAACAGGGAAGGCTTCAGTCACAGAAACGTCAGTAAATTAAAGAGCTGTTTGGATGATGCTTAGTCACACTGTACTAAAATTGCTCTGCAGAGACTGGTGAGCAGTGAAGTCAGGGTTCAGAACAGGCTACTGTAATGCCAAAATTGCCCTTAAAAATCACAGAAATGGTGCAGCTTCATTCATGAATCTTGGGCAAGCTGACAAGCTAATTATTTGCAAGTAGAAAAACTGCCTGATGCAGAGGTCACAGATAATCTCTAAATTGCCGTATCTTTGAAATCTTTGGCTTGCCTGAAACAGCTCGTGAGTGCAATGTGATTATGTGCTGCAGAAGGAGAGACACTGGAGGCAGAGACGGCTGGTGCAGCCTGTCTTCCCGATGCGGCAGGGCTGCTCCCCGGGGTGTAAGCCTACTAATGCTTTGTTTACTCTAGATTTAAACTTTCCAAGTCATGGGGCTTCCATCATTGCCACCGAGACCCTGCTTGACAGTGTAATGGGTTGCTCTCAGTGATCTTTTTTTTTTTTTTTTT
>NW_020449074.1:453990-468435 GCF_003343035.1 Apteryx rowi | reverse complement strand
GATNTTTTTTTTTTTTTTTTACCAGTCTGTGTTTTCAGCTTTCCCTTTCTTTAATCCCATGACTTTTGGTTATGCTCCCTTTTCTATTTCTCCAGCTAAGACCTCCTCTCCCTTTGAAGTTGACCCTGCATACAGATTAAGTTCCCCACTATTAGGAAACGTAGGTAGTAGTTGATTAGTTGATATTTGTAAAGCACTTTTTTTATCGTGTCCTTCTGTCTGCTGAGCAGGGCCCTGCCTGTGTTTCACTGTGAATCGCTGTCTCCGGGCTCTCCCAAGGCTCTGCCAGAGGAGCTCTGGGGAATCTTGCTGCAGTGTTTTAACATCCCAGCCCCGCTGCTGGGAGCCCAGCTCCTCTCTTGGAGTTTGCTACTCCCATAGCAGARCTGGTGGAAGGGAAAATGTGCCCAATTTTCGGCAGTTCCCTTCACAGTATGGTGTGTCAGTTTAAGTCACCAAAGTTGTGGATGTGCGTTCCCTTCTGCTAACTCTGCTGTAAGCGTGGCAAGGTCCCTGGGAGAGCGATAAAGAGATAGTGGGTAGAGTACTGAAAGCTGCCACAGCTCAGTGGTCAGGATTCGGGGCCTTTGATCTCCTCTCCATTTGAAGCACAGATTGAATGTGGTAATTTGGACAAAGCTGCATTACTTTGTAGTGGAGCAGGCCGGGAGAGCTGCTCGATCAAGCTATAGGCAGGTAACCTGGATCTCGTCAGCATGAATTTCACTTCCTTGTGTATTCTTTCCTTCCCTGTTGTTAAATGTGGTTTGTTTTGTTTTTCCACCTGCTCCTAGGAAAATCCTGTTACTCCATGGACTTCAGTAATTTGCACTGATGAGTGGGAAGGATTATGTGATCTTTATAATAATTACGAAAAGGACCTGTAAATAAGTTTGCAACTTAAAAGCACTAAGTTTTCAGTGTGTTTAAAAATAATACAAATATTCAGCAATATATAAAACAGTATCAAAATTCAAATAAAACATAACATGAAGCCACTGCAAATGCTTTGTGCTGTGTAGCTCTGCAGGGAGAATTAATTATTTATTCTCATTGCAAAATTCCTGGAGATGCACCAATGTAAGTGTTTTTGTAACTGAACCGTAATGGTTACACCTGGACTGAATTTGAGCTAAAAGCACTTAATCTTATTTTTAAAATTACTGGTACCTTCTTGTGTAAAATTCTTAGTAAAAATCTCTGCCCATTGCCATTTGACTGCTCACATCGCTGATCCAGCCGTGCAGCTTGCTCTCTGAATTATTCTCCGCAGCAGCATACAATTTGGACAATCATTTAGTGGGGTTCCTCTCTGTAATTTCATGCCTGACTGATGTGCCCTGGAGCCATCTTTATGTTCCTTTGATGATGGAGGCCATACAGAGAGCAGCCCTGTGGCAAAATCCCGGCTCCCCTTGAGTTTTGCCATTGGCTTCTGTGGGTCCAGAGTCTCACCCTAAGTGTGTTAACTCCATGAACTACTGCAAGGGACTAAGAACTGCGATAAGTTTAATTGCCTTGGGTGTTAAGCTCAGTTGTGGTTTATTTTAAGTGTGCAGGGGAAGAGCTTCTTGAAAAGTGATTTGAAGAGACAGAAAAAAAAAAAGAGTGCACCCTTGAGAATGGCTAAACACAGCCTTCTTGCAGAGCTCCCATCTAGTTGCAGATTTAAATGTTATTATTTAATGAGCACAAGCAATTACTTAGCTAACGAGCACAACAAAGTGAGCACAAGAAATGTGTTTCATCTGCAATGCCCGCTAGAAAGACATGGTTTTGAGCTTGAGGCTGCCCTTGCTTTAAAACCTGGGTCACTGCAGTGCGATTAATCCAGGGCATAAATCACAGGGGTTAGATTAGTGTTTGTTTTACTTGAATTCACATTTCTTTCTCTCTTATCTCCTCTAAATCTTGCAGCTTCTCAGCTTAGTCATGAACCAGAGAATGGAATGGGTTTAAACAGCCGCAGCTTCCCTCCTGAGCACTGGCTGTCAGCCCTCAGGCTTGATTTACCACTGGAACGCAATTATAAAATGGCACAATGCAATTAATGTGTCTTCCCTCCCCTTTTGTGCCAGACAGGAATTCCTCCTCCACCTTCTCCTGTTGGAGTGATTTTTATAATATGACCTAATCCAATGTAACTTTATTTTGCATTAGTCAGGGGTCTACCAGATGATGCTCACATAAGCAGTTGGTTGTATATCCCAGTTAGGGATAATTCTGCATGTCCAGAACTATTTCTATGCAAGTGCAGATTGTTCGTGGACTTTTTTTTTCTTTTGTGGTTGTGTTTTCCTACCTTTACAGCTGACAATATGGGCAAAAAACCCAAGTCAAACATAGAATGAATTTGCCAGCTTTTTTCTGCCATTGATCGAAAGCCACGTGAGCTCAGGACATTCAACTCACTAACGAGTAAACTCGCAGCCTTCCTGATGTCAGTGTAGCTGAYCATCTGCAAACACTTCAGAAACGACATCTGAAATCTGCTGGAGCTCTGATCTTGCCTCTAAGTGTCATTTTGCGAGTAAGCCCAGAAAGCCAAGCCCTTAGCTTGTAAGGGCCCCTATAGATACAGCAGCAGATTCACTAGGCCTGCAAGGGAAGGATAACTGCAGCGGGGTGAGTCTCATCTTGTCCCGTGCGCTCTGTAGAGCTGCTGTGTTGCACGGTGTTTAARAGGCTGCTGGTATATAGCACATACTGAGGAAAGCAATAGGGAAGAAATTTTCTGTGTATGCCAGGCTGGGCAAAAGTTGTAGGCACCAATGTTTAACAATAGAGCTGGTGTAACTAGTAGTGGATTTTATTATTATTATTTTTTTAAACAAGAACATGGTGCCATCAACCATTGCTAATTTTCTTTACATTTTTCCTGATGTATTTCACTGAGCATTCAACATAATTTTTATTTTACACTTATGAATGTATTTCTTTTGTTTATTACATACAAGTCTTGCTTCATGCAGTCTGCAGGAAGCAAGAAATATTACAAATGATTTTTGATAACATTTCCAGCAAAATTGATGCCATTTGTGGGGGAGCGGAGTGGAGGTGCATTAGAGCTCTGTGAATGAAGAGGAAATATTGATTTCTCCTTCTCCATGAAATAACTTCTTAGAGTTATGGCTATTACTAATTATATTGAAACTGTAGTAAAACATTAAAAACAATTAGTAAAAGGCATAGTCAACATTAAGAACATTTCCCATTTTCTATGGTCTCACAATGACGTAGATAATTTTTACTCCTTAATTTGGGTACAAACTTTTCCCTTAGGCTCTGTGTTACTCGGTATACCGCAAAATGGAAGCCCAAGAGGTTTCATTTATGTGGAAAATACAGAGTAAGCAATAGCTGCCAAAAGTTAGAGCAGAACAGGACAAAGTAGCAGTATGTAAAAGCTGCCTATGTTCATCGTTCTCCGAGGTGTTGTGCCTGAGGACAGATGAACAGGTGCTGCTTAGGCATTGAAGCTGAGGTTTTCAAGGAGGCTTCTTGCTGTCCTGACTCAGCTGCTGTTGAAATCCATGGTGGTTTTCCCGTTGGTTTTAATAACACCAGTTAGGCAATGCTGAAGGCTTTTGAAAAGTCCCACCCACGTGGTATGAACACGTTTGCTGACCAAAAACCTGGGTCTGGTGCCTTTGAGGGGACAAATGTTCCCTCRTGGGAAAGAAAACTTGCAGGGTGTTTCTTTCTTCCCTTTGCTTTATGTTCTTAGCGYCGCTTAGGTGTACGTACACAGTTGTGGCTGTCCAGTACCAGCAAATCCTTTCAGGTACGCAGTCCTTTGGAGAAGATTTCTTGCCATACGCGAAGCTCTTAAGAGTTGTCCCAGTTGTTCTTTGCCTTGTGAGATCGAAAAAGTTACATGTGTAGAGACCTTACTTAAATTCCTTTGCAACTCAGTGGATTTTGCATTAAATTAAATATCCCATGCTGAGTGGACAGTCAACCCTTACGAGCCTAGATGAAAGAATATGCTTTTTCTATATATTTTAACATCACGGCTGAGAGGGCTAGCGGCTCCTCAAAACGSTCCCAGGTACCTCCTTCAGTATTCACCTTTCAGCCTTTCCATGAGATGCCTGCATTTTATTAGCTTTGCGACTGGAAAATAGCAGCATATGTTTTCTGTTCACTAGAAAAGGCCTGAATTGTCTTGGCTTAAACTTTAAATAAAAGTCAGACTTGAGGCAGGCACAGATTCTTGCATGTGTCAGCCCAAAAGGTGAATGCTGTAGGAAGTTATGAGCAACCACAAATGCAGTTTCAAATTGCAAGCGAAACTGGAACAGCTGTTGCTCCTGTTGTTCTGCGGGTGACATTCAGAGTTATAATGCTAGAGATAATGTATGCTATGTTCAGGGAGGACTCAAAAATAGATGGAGATTCACTGAAGTAGAGAGMAAATTTATTTGGATCATGGTACAGAGAAGGAAGGGCCTTCTCATTAATGGCACAGGCATGAAATTATGGGAAAGTACGAGTATGAAGGTGGGTATAAGAAAAGGGAACAGACAAAGGAGACCAGGGAGTCTAGGGGAATTTCTGAGAGAGGATTTTCCGACGCCTCCTGGCAAGTGAAAATTAATTGTTCTGGGAATGGCATTCACAGCTCCGTGTAGCAGGGGCTTAGCAAGGCCAGTGAATTACCTCGCTCTGGGATCTCAAAATGCTCTGACAGGTTCGTGTGTGTCAGCCAAACATTATGGTAATTTTAGCGCTTTAGGGGCTCTACCGGAGTACATAAATACCACCTAAGCCGTCCAGCTGATCTTAAAACTTAATTACTGCCCCACTTAATAATATTCCCTTCCCCCATTTCTGCTTTAGAGGATCATTGGGTTAAAAAAAAATCATTAATCTTTCTTAATGAAGCTATTTTCTAGCAGGAGACAGAATGTCTTGCCCCTGTGGATTCCGAGATGGAGTTTTTATGAGTGTTATGAATGGGGAAGTGGGAAGCGAGCGTTAGAGAAAAAGCAGTGCAAAAAGTGGATAGTACCCAAAAACCCTCCGACTCACAGGCCCTTGCTGAGTTGAGCTAAAAGGAATGCAAAAGTCATGGGGGGAAGAGGAGTTAGCCCTATTAAAAACTGCCTAAGTTGGCTCTATAACAGTATTCCTGCCACAGCTACTAATTATTAGAACACCAGCAATTGCCAAAGCTTTTCTATAATCGAGACAAGAACTCTTTTAAAGYGCACGGTTGAAATTGTGTTTCTCCGGAGAAATCAAAAGCAGAATGGTCGTGGCAGAGCTTGGGCCCCCTAATTTTAACTGCCAAGTCTGATCCGCGTCCTCGAAGTTGCTTTTCCTGGGACACGCTCCTGAGGCAGCACTGCCTTATGCTGTGCTTAAATCATGTGCGAGTGCTTCGAAATCCCTGCGGGCAGCTCAGTGCAAAGCTTTCTCTTTGTACAGGCAAAAGGGGAAAGAAACCGCTTGTGTTAAAATAGTGCAAGTCTTAGGCCTCTCCGAGCGCAGGAAAACGAAGCAGTTCCCGCGCTGCCCCGTTAAGCGCCGGGGCTGCGAGTGCTCGGGCCGGCTGATGAGGTAAGGATCGCCTTTGCGATCTCGAGCTTGTCTCCGTCCGGCGAGCCCTTTGGGAGACACTAAAGTGTTTTGTTTTCCTGTTTCTTGTGCCTGCATCTCCTGATGAAGAAGATGCTGGACGAGTGTCAGGACCGACGGAGCTGCCAGTTCCTCGTCAACAGCCGGCTCTTCGGCGCAGATCCGTGCCCAGGAACCGGCAAATACCTCATCGTGTGGTACAAGTGCAGGCCAAGTAAGTATCTCGCTATCGAATCTGTTTGCTTTGGCRAGACCAAAGCGATTTTCTGCTTAATCCGTGGCAGCGAGGCCTTCTAGGACTTTTTGTTCCCTCCCGTATTTATTTGCAGTGTAACATAACCCCCTCGGGTGCAGAGCGCTTCCCCTCTCCCCCTCACTCGCTGTGTTGCTGTTACGCCGCTTCTCCGGCTCTTTCCTTCTTGCCGCGGGTCCRAACGGCGGGTTGTTTTTGCAGGTGCCCGTGAAAGCTTTTGCCAGCGCTTAGCTCACGCTGCCCCGTAACGCTGTCGGCGGTGGGTGGGCTGCTCCGGCTCCCGTCCGCAGCGGCCCCTGGCCTGGCGGGCTAGCGGGACTCGCGCCCTCTCGGCCTGCCCGGTAGCGGGAGCGGGACCGCGGCAGCGTCGTGACAGCGGCAGCATCGTGACGGCCCGCRCGGGCGGACTTCTCAGGCGCCGCGGCCTGAGGCAGGCGCTGAAGACCGCGGTGTGACGGGAAGCTCGCCTGCCTACGCCGTGAGATATAAGCCAGCTTTTAATTGCTCCCACATCAGCCTGGGAAATGCTAACCTATCTTTTRGGTGATCTCGTTTGCTCTGTTTAAATGGAACAAGGCCTGTCCCGGGGTGCTGGAGGGCAGCCGTCCGTCCGTACCGGGAAGTAGTTACCCCGGTGTGGTTTTGGCCCAGGGCGACCAACGCGCTCTCGGCCGATTCCTGGCCCTGCCGGGGGGGTGAGCACAGCCTGGGGATCGTTCTCCGGGAGCACTTGGGAAGCGGGCACTTTGGTTTGGAGACCTCTAAGGTTAAGCGGTGTGGGTGTAGCCAGAGAATAGGCGCCGGGTGTTTTTAATTTACTAGGCTGGACAGGGCRTTTCAGATCAGCCCAGTCCCAAGCCCTTTTGATGACAGAAGTGAYGTAGTTCCAGCATCATATCAGCAAAATTGTGGGGAAGAAATTAAAAAAGGTTTGAACACRGAAGAGAGACATACCYGATTTCAGAAGAGATTYTGAAACAAAAGCAGAAGCACTCAGACTCTGAGCTGCACAGTAGAAGACATTTTGCCCCAGCATGCAGAGACCTGTGCTAATGAAGTGAAGGGGTCTGGCAAGATCTGTAAGGAATTCAAATGAAAAGTAGGTAATGAAGCACCTGCATTTTTTGTGGGGTTTTAGTGAGTGATTGGAACATCCCTTGTTAGGTGAGAAATGTATTTCTATGAAACAGAAGCAATTAGCAGGATGTTCTGACAAGTCTTCATAAACTTACAGGTTTTGTATCAAAGCTCAGAGAAATCTGGCTATTGAGACCTGCGCTGAACTTCTGAAAGTAGTTCAGGATCCCATTGTGCAAAAATATTTATAGCTTGGCATTCTTTGCYGGTTACAGATATGCTAAAAAAGAGTTTGTGTGTGTGCTGGATAAGTGATTTTCCTGAAAGACAGCAGGGGAAGTTGCTTAAAAACATTTCCCTACGACATTTTTCAAGCAGCTACAGCTTTGCAGGGCGAAACAGGGTAACCTGCCACAAGTTATTTCTTAGTCACTGGACAGACTTTTAATCACTGGATTAATAGCATGGTTTGAAATCTGTGAGCATTAGCCTTGCACAGAGATACCAGGACACTTTCAAACTTTCCTTGATGCTTCCAGACTTTAAGTTTGAGTTTCAGAAAATAATCTAATGCTTGTGTCTGTTGATCTGTAACTGYGCCTCTTCACCCTGCTGTAGGGAGAAGGTTAATGAGAGGACTGAAGAAAGATCGATCCTTATAATACAAAATAGAGTAGGATGAGAAATTTTGGTGGGCTCTTTTGTGCAATGTATTGCTTGTGATCCCTAAATGAATCTAGGTCCTGTGAAGTGTTGATCTGCCCCAGAAAGTCTGAGCCCACATAGTCTTAACCAAAGAGTACTGGAGAGTCATTGCTGAAACTTACTGCCTGACACATGCTTTGATTGATAACTTTATCAAAAGACACATGCAATTTTTGGGCACTGCTTCTGAGCCTGGATTTGTCCTCCTTAATGTTAGACAGAGGTGCTTTAATAAGAAGTCATTTAAGGTCTGAATTGGCCTCTGGAGATACCTCTCTCTCCCTTGTCTAACAAGGGAGCCTGGGGTTGACAGTGCTACTGAAGCAGGTGCCTTGGCTAAGTGCCTAACTAGGTAGAATGAATGCAAGTTTTTCTGTCTGCAGGTATGAAATACTCTTTGGGAGGTGGTCTGCCAAGCTTGGACAGGACATCCTTAACACAAATTACGGATGTCCAAGCTCTCCCACTTTAAGAGTCATGCTGGAACCTCAAAATCCACTGAATAGATGCAGTTCTCTGAAAAGAAAGCCTTTCATTGAAATAAAGCAAAACTGAAGTCAGTGGCATCTATTTGTATTTTTACTGATGAATAACTAAATGGTGTGGTCTTCCCCTCCAGCCACTGTCACTGCAGTTACGTGTCTCTGACACTACATTGTGTTTGAAATCTAGTGGTTTCAATGCTCACTGGTTGTAAGGGGGTTCACTTGCAAGGCAGAGTGCTTTTTTGGTTTCTCACTGGCGGAATTTCAAGGAGATGGAGGAAAGCAAACCAGGCTGAAAAGGGAAGCCCTGGATACCCCAAACAGTGGGGCTCCAGGGAGAGGGGAGATGCAAACTGTCTCTGCTGCACAAACCACTGAGGGCTCTGCGACTTCTTTTTGCCAGAAGCTGGGAAGACTTGAGCAGAGATTTGAAATGTTGTGGTTCGCCTCCTCTAGAAATTCAAAGAAATATTTTAGAGAAGTGCCTGCTTAACTAGGAGWGGTGAGAAATTCAATGGCTTGTGTGTCTTTGGGAAGTGTTGTGCTAAACATGATCCCTTTTGGTCCGAAGGCTGGATCTGGGGTCTAGCAGACACTTGTCTGCACATACAGGACTCCGGTATGTGCATGGGACTGCTTTTAAATGGCAGATGTTTGGCAGTTCTGTGTGCATTCTCTGTGCCTGTAAATACACAAATACACTGTGTGTATGTGGGTGTACTTTTAATTTTAAGGTACAGGATGTTTAATCAGTAAAAATRCTCTGTTCTTTTGTATGTATCTTTGCTTGGGGTAAGTGAGACTTTATTGCTGCTGTGTGGCTTGGGGGACAAGGTTCATCAAAATATATAGGGGCTTAGCTTCTGTTTTTTCCCCCCATTGCATGTAGGCCTTAGTTACTATATGCACCAACCTCTGAGAAGTTGTTCAAGAGCAAAGTACAAGTGTCTCAGCAGAGCACACAGCAGAGCTACAACTTGTGCTTCTAAAACTCGGAGGTGCCTTTGTAAATCATCCTGCTATCGACAGCCTCAACAGAGAGCCTCCAAAGGATCCCTACAGGTCAGGGCTGGGACATGTTAGTGGAGCAGTGAAACCCAAAGCTATTCTTTGAGGCTAAATCTGTGCTGAAAGTGCCAGGGAACCTCTGTGGGCACTGGAGCTCCATCACCCGTATGATTAAATTGGTAGTGCAGTCCCTGGTGCTGCTGTGGACCAGGCCAACTAGCACTCCCCCAAACAGCTTCTGGGCCCGGTTTGGCGTTTATCACTGGACAGATATGGTTTCCAACAGGCAATTTGGATGTGACCACCCTATTTTGGGGGATAAGAAGGCTTATGTGTATGGACTTGGGCTGTTCCCATCCACTTGGGCATAGTGTCAAGAGAAAGGGCACATTTAATTTACCAGGGCAAATGTAGCCTGACACGGACATCCAAAGCACACTGAAACCTATGATCCAGCCCTGAATATGCAGAGGATTTCAATCTGCAGGGTACCTTTCAGGATCATTAAAAAATTGCACACAAACCCAATTATTTCTCAGGTAACATGCTGATTTCATTTAGACCCATTAAGTATAATTACCGGGTAGGCTGCAGGAACATATAATTAGAGGGAATTGACATAGTATTTAATTGGTCTAACATGAATTCCCTCTAACTGAAATCCAGATTCACTAATGTTATTCAAACAATTCAGGGTTTGTTCATCCCCCTCACTTCAGAGACAAAAAACCGTGTGGGATCGTGTGTTGTTGTAAGCTAGGAAATATTTGCCCTGTGTGCCAGACTTTCTGGAGGGRCTGCGTGCTCTAATCCTAGCTGGGAGTGGGATCTCTGGGTCTGCCGAAGCCGTGCTGAAGAAATGACTTCCCTTTCCTGCAGCCCAGCAGTGCCCTCTCAGCTGATTTTACCGGGGCTGGTTGCTGTTATGGCTATTGTCTGAGCAGAGGTTGATCTTTCCCTGCACAGCATCCTTTTGCACATTTCATCTTTTTGGTTCGATGGTTTTTTTTGCTTTACACTTCAAAGGTGTTGCTGCTCTTGGACAAAATGGAGATATAAAGGCTTGCCTGTCTCTGCAAAGGGCCTTTCTTAGAGTAAGGTGAGTCGCCCGAGTGGCCACTCACTGGCAATGCTGTTGGGAGAGGAGAGGGCTTCAACCCTGCCTAGGTGGCTTCCCCCAAGAGTGCTCCACGTAGTCCTTTTCCCTTGCCTCAGTGATTGCCTCCTTCTCACTGATACGCTGCCATTGCCACTCTGTCCTGGGCACACTGTCCCCTTGTCACCTCCGAAAGGCCTGAGCTGCAGCCTCTACAAACCTGTGCTAATGCTCCAGTGATGCTTTTCCTCTTTCTTACTAGGCAGTCACTGCTCTGACTTATGACTGCAAAGACTCCAGGAAAGAGGATCGTTTTTCTCCATCCACTGTTTGTTTTGTTTTGGTTTTTATTTCATTTTAAAATGTTGTGTGGGGTGGCTGGGCATGATAATTGGAGGCTGGTGGGTATGAGGCCTCCCTATATTAAACCTCCCAGCGATGCAACAAAGTGCAGATCCAAACTTTGCCGCTGAGCCTTCTATTCACAAGCCTGAAGCCTTTGAAGTTTCAGAAAGCCAGGATTTTGACCTAGGCTCCGATTGCAGCTTGAATCCCTCTGTAACAACAATACAAAACCATATTTGTGAAAGGCACATCAAGGCTCTGAGAAATGCATCTGGGAAGGAAACGTGCATTTGCTGGCGATGGGTGAAATGCCAAAAGTTTGCGTGGGGGTAGGAGGAGGAAAGCGGGTGAGGAGAGGGTCATTTTGTTTCAGTTCAGGACCTGTAGCTTTGATTTGCAGGAAAACTTTTGTGCTGAAAATTGACCTGGACAAATGTTTTGAACAGAGCAGGCAGTTATTCTCTCCACCATAGATTTAGTTCTAATATAAGAGGCCCAGTTAATTCTTGTTAAATGCCAATGACTCTTTTCAAGCATGGGAATTCCTGTGCTGATGTCCTTGCCAAAATCTTACTGAGGTAACTATATTTTTCTTAACAACCCTAGGCAATTTTAATTAGAAGACAATGGAATTTTAAAATTGATTARGGTTTCATTCTAATTAAATTTTCTTCAGATAAAAATGGCATCTTCAAGTTTGCGCTCTCTGTCACATGGTGATATAGCTGCCATGCTGTGTTCCAGAAGAGACTGGTGTGATTTTTGTGAGTGGTAATTCAAAACCTTTAYAAACAGCAGAATACCATTACTTGCATCAAAGTTTTTATGAGCTATCAAAGAATTGCAAAGAATCATCCTCTGTATTGGAGATTCATGGCCTTTGAGTTGCAAGCTGCCTTATGCCTCTTGGGGAGCTGGTCGTGTCTGCTTATCACATTTTGACTGGATTAGCTGGAATGTCTGGAAAGGATATTTTGGAAGGACCACCTAGGCTTGCAATGAATGTATCTTGTTCACCTAATTCCCCTACAACCTGTTCCCATGATATTGAATCTAGTGTGAGCTTTGCCATTGATTTCACTGAGCTGAGGATGATACATTTTCTGCTTAATTCTGTGAGTGCAGAATGCTGCCTGAAAAGCCTGGTCTCAGTGCACACACATATAAGGCTTTCTCTCTCTGGGCAGAATTTGTGCCATACTGTGAGAAAGAGCAGACGGCTATGGAAAGAACAGGGTTTTTTTGAAACAGTAGAAATCTCAGACAAGAGCAAAGAACAGGCTTAAATGTATTCTTGGTCCCTTTAACGCTGGTGATTGATTTTAGTGCTGGGATAGATTGGTAATTCAGTAGTTATCAACCCTTTCAGAAAAGCATTAATCTCCTTTGTAAGACAGGTTTATTGGTGGCAGGAGAAGTTCACGGTATTGTTCGCTGCATTGCTTTTTGGTGGGCCAGGCTTTCTAAAGCAGCACGATGGAGTGCGGGCTGTTGAAATGGCACATCCTTCTGGCCTAGCCACTGAGGCAGTAAAATGGGTCTTTTGCCTCCTGCATTCATCAGCCCACTCTTGCTTATCTGCATTATTTCAAAACTGTTTTGGTGGCTCAGGGAGTGGAAATTTATAAGGGCAATAAAACTTCAGGCAACGAACGCTGCAGTGATGAAAAGGTGTAAATAAAGGAGTGTTATAAATAACAGAGGATAGATCCATCAGCATGTGATTTGGGTCAGAGAAACTTTAATGCTCATGATTAATATTTTTTTAAGCCGTTGATGCACAGAGATTTTCAGGCGTTGTCAGATAGCCCTATCTCCGTAACACACTAATCACTTGACTGTCAGGAACAGGATTAAGAGGAACGTGTGATTTCACTGTCAGTGAACGCAGAGGTTATTGTCAGTCCCTGCCCCTCAGTGTGTCTGTAAGCGGGGGGAGAAGGCAACTGCTGCTGACCCAAGAGAGTTAAAAATAATAATAATAATAATAATAAAAGATCCTAATTCTCTTTCCAAACTTGTCAGGCAGCCCTGATTGGCATAAAAAGGAAAATGGGGAGCTGGTGAAGACCGGGGTACTTCCCATAGATGTGGATGGAAAGATGCCCTTTGCTGGATCAGGTCTCCAGTATCCAGATGTGAACCACTTTGAAGACAAATTTTCATGGCTCCCCTTTCCATTCTGTCCTGAAATGTATGAATCATAGAGCTGTGACTTTTATAGATCCCCTTTGTCTATTGGCATTTAAGTTTCCGTGGGGCTCCTAGGAAAGACCAAGGGAAAGAACCCCTTTTAAGCCATAGATTTTCAATGAAGGACAATAAAGGAATACACCACAGTCTTTTTTTGCTAAGACAGGTGAGTAAATAGCGTTGCCAGAAGGAACTGGGAGCTCATAGCCTTTGCCCTCACATACAATAGGTTTAAGACGATCCAGCCAGTCCTTAGGCATTGTGTGTATCATACCTTTCTGCGCTGACAATGGACACTCTGGTGTGGATGATGCTCCAGTTGTGACGAATGGCTTTGGTTGTTGCAGGAGACAGAGTGATCTGGGAACCTTCTCCCCACAAGAGTGACAGGGTGTCCTTTGGCTTGATTAACCAGAACAAACACACAGGGAAACCAGGTCTGGGGTATTTCATTAGGGAAAACAAATCTAAGTGTAAGCACTGTCCAGCTGTGATGGAAGCTTGCAAGCTTTGGCTGATAGATTTCCAGGTATCTGGCATACTGGTGAAGAATTGTAAGAAAGAAAGAGTATCCTACTGATGATATGCTTATAAACCAAATTGAGATTTGCTTTTGCTTTAATTTTGCAAAAGTTTGGGTCTGTTAAATAGAATCCACAGTCTAAGGCATGTGTTTATGCCTGGCAGAACAGTAAGCAGAGCAGAGAGGTAAATTTATACAATAACTCCAACTGGCAGTCCTGTGTATGGAAGACCTATTTCACACAGGAAATGTAGATCAGTTTCTCTCTTCAAATGAATATCTCTTGGGAAGAATACAGAGAAGAGAAAATCTGAAAAGTATTGGGATAGAGGAGTAGTAATGAACTCTTTGCAATATTGCAAATTCTTTCAGTAGTTTTTCAGTATCAGCCCTACATTTTATTTTCGCATTAAATATGTATTTTTAAAATGGGTATATTCTGATATTTTCAACTTTTTATTGTACTTCTGGTATATACCTTCAAGCTCTACTCAAATACAAACTTACTTTTCTGATCACTTAAAAGGCACCTGAGGTTGTCACCTAATCATGTCTCCAGGAACTGGGACATCTAAACATTAATGGCAGTGAGACTCATCATGAATTTGGGAGATCTGGTAACTATGTATTTCTTCCAGTGACATCTTTTCTCCTTAGACAAAGCCATTGAGGGAATGCTGTGTGTTTAATTATTTAGAACACCAGAGAACTGGCTTTTAATCTTATAGGCCTAATTTTTCTGTGTTTTATGCTCCAGGCAACCCCACAGATTATATGTAAAAATATCAATAAGTTATGTTTCTGATAATCACAGAATCACAGAATCGCTGAGGTTGGAAGGGACCTCTGGAGATCATCTAGTCCAACCCCCCTGCTCAAGCAGGGTCACCTAGAGCACATTGCACAGGATTGCATCCAGGCGCGTTTTGAATATCTGCAGAGAAGGAGACTCCACCACCTCTCGGGGCAACCTGTTCCAGTGCTCACAGTGAAAAAGTTTTTCCTTATGTTCAGATGGAAGCGTCTGTGTTTCAGTTTGTGCCCATTGCCTCGCGTCCTGTCGCTGGGCACCACTGAAAAGAGTCTGGTCCCATCCTCTCGACACCCTCCCTTCAGATACTTGTACACGTTGATAAGATCTCCTCTCAGCCTTCTCTTCTCCAAGCTAAACAGGCCA